>NC_079414.1:7379101-7434101 GCF_026213295.1 Gadus chalcogrammus | reverse complement strand
CCCTTGACAGGCCTTCCTATAGTCTTCTTGTTGTTTTGCGGATTGTTGTTTTAAAAAATGTTAATGCACTCAATTGTATGCATTTTGAGATCGAAACGAAAAGTTATTTACACATAAAATGTATTAGTATAATACTGTTATTTGTATATTTGATATCAGATAATCTTCATAAGCAAGATAATCAAACAGAAAAATATATATTAAGTATATATAGATAAATAAATACAACAAATAAGTTAGCCTATACTGAATAATTATTTTGTGGGCCATAGATCCGCTCGACGCAGGTCGGGCCTATTGGGGACCACTAAGGGATCAATATTAAGAAAAGGAGGAGCTAATCCATTTGACTCTGAGAGACGGTGAGAGCGACAGCGAGAGAGTGAGCGTGTTTGAGAGAGATACTGTGTGTGATTGTTTAATTCAGAAGGCTGCGTTCACATGGTTTAAATGGTCTTAAAGTTAAGTAGCATGACCTGTTAGGGAGAAGTAAACCTTCCACTGGATACAATTTTGATTTGGCTAAATGATGATTCATTTGAAACCAAAGCCAAACTTTAATATATTATGTAAATGTCACAACAACAAACCCCTGCATTTTCTTTTCAACATAACAAACTGCTTTACAATTGTTATATCTCACACACACACAAATTCACATGCCACACACACACCAATGGCAGCGCCGGCCACATGATATCAACTACTAAATAGCGATAGCATACCCAAGGGAGAGAAAGGTGAGACTGAGGAAGAGAGAGTGTGCGTGTGTGTGTGTGTGTGTGTGTGTGTGTGTGTGTGTGTGTGTGTGTGTGTGTGTGTGTGTGTGTGTGTGTGTGTGTGTGTGTGTGTGTGTGTGTGTGTGTCTGTTCGGAGAGGGGCGAAACAGAAACCCATGTATCCATGTCAAAATGTGCGGAGAGCCAGAAGCTTGTTTTAAATTTAAATTCTCCTCTCAGTCCTTCACAGTTCTGAATGACCTACTTTCAAAGAGCGCCTCATTCTTCCCATATCGGAGGAAATTACAAGGTACTGTCCACAGTATATAAGGTATTGAGAGGAAAACATCATAGGGCCCATCATGTCCCATAAGGGTCCCTTCTGCATCACAGACATCATGCTCGAACAGACTACCGAACAAATCGATTCTTCTCAGTTGTACTCGTTACCGAGAGTAAACCAAATATTTTTATTGAGAGAGGCCAATTGGATCTCCCCAAGTACGTTCTGAAAGAGTGGAGATGGTTGAGGAGGAGGTCATGAGTTGTAGTGTTACCCCAGTCTACCGCAACGCATTTTCCATTCTAGTACTTCCTCTGAGCCGTGCACGTCAATGAACAAAAAGTCAGTCCCCAATTTGACAATGTAATGTCAAAAAAGAGGTTCTGGAAATGGATGTCCCTCGGCCCCTCCCTCTCACTCGCCTCTCGCCGCTGAACCCATGTCACTCAAACAGATGTCGCTCCCTCTGAATCTTCTATGACGCTGAATCGATTCACAACTACCAAGATGATAATAGGCCTATATTCAGCGTTGGGGGTAACGGGTTACAAAGTAACGCGTTACAGAAACGATTACTTTTTTTGGGTAACGATCTAAAGTAACGCATTACATTTAATATATCGGTAACTACACTACTTTAATAGACTATAGTGTTTGCCTGCGTGTAAAGTCCTGATCAGTTGTGGTGCGTGCATGCGTGCTGCCTGTGTGTCTGCAGCGCCTGCTTGCCTCGACACGTTGCTATAGCGATCGATTTGAGTGACGTAGCTGCTTGTGCGAAGGAGTGTTCAAGTGTTGGAGCGCAGAAGCAGGTGCCACAGAAAGACAGGCTGGTTGCAGGATTCATTGTAGAAGACATGCTTCCCCTGTCGACTACTGATTTGCCCAGATTTAGAAAAATATTAGATAAAATACCTGCGACTCGCAAGCCAACATCCGACAGGAAAACATTTTCCCATAACCTGAAAAAGTGTTATACCGACATGGAATCAAAGCTCAAAATAATTTTCGAGTCCTCCCTAAATCATGTGTCCGCCAACAACAAAAGTTACTTAGGATTCCTAAGTAACTTTTTTCTCAAGTTTTAAAGTAATGCTGTCTACACAGTGCACCGTCATTCCTATGTTAGGAATGACGGTGCACTGGATACAGACAACATTACTTTAAAACTTGAGAAGGCTGCTCTTGCCTGCAAGAGGGTGAGAGGAAGACACACTTACGATGTCATAGCTGGCGAAATATATCCGGTTCATTCAGCCTTTGGACCACATAAAGTAACAGCATGTGTCACCGCCGCTTAAGTGCATTTCTGTTTTAATTGTATGGGATAAAGTGACCTTTTTATATTTTTCATTGACCACTTAATTTTTGTTCTCATGTTTTCCAAAACCCGTGTTTTGAAACTTGTGTGTTGTGCTTTATCCTGTTGTTTGTGGATTTTACAGTGAGGCATTTCTTTGTGCAGACAGGGATATTGTTCTTTCATATGGTTTATATATAGATTTATACAATAAATACTAAGTGATGATAGGGCTACGATGTTTGTCCATGTATTTACAGTAAATTAAGAAACGGGGAAGTAAAGTAATAAGTAGTGAAGTTACTTTTCAAATGCAGTAACTAGTAAAGTAATCTCATTACAATTTACAGAAGTAACTATTAATAAGTAACTAATTACCTTTTTTGAGTACCCCAACACTGCCTAGATTTCTTATGGATTATCTTTTCCTCTTAAGTTTTCCTCTTGTCTTATGTTTTCTTTTGTGTGCTTACATTATTACTGTTAATGTCACTTTTGAAAATATATAATGGACAAAATCACACCCTCTACTCCGCTTTCATGCAATCATTTGCCACAACCCCTTTCGTAGCACAGAGTGAACTGTGAGTCAATCCTGACATTATAATCCCTATGTACTGAATCGAAAAAAATCGTATGGAATCGAATCGTGATCCCAAGTATCGAAATCAAATCATGAGACCCCGAATGATTCACATCCCCCGTTGTTAGGGGACCGACCAAACCCTGAGGCTGGGGCAGGGGTCTGCTCCACTCACCTGTACTGGGCCTGGAAGTGTTCCTGCACAAAGCTGTGTCTGGTGCCTGGCTGGTTGGACAGAGGCAGAGCCGGGGGACAGGCAGGCTCCATCACCACCACACTGGGAACCTGGAGGGAGGGGGGGAGAGAGAGAGAGAGAGAGAGAGAGAGAGAGAGAGAGAGAGAGAGAGAGAGAGAGAGAGATTAATACATGACATTTAGGACATAACATGGATGTTCTGCAGGTCAGTGAAGCCAATCACATCATCCCACCATAAACAGCTTTTTCATCACAGACTAATTAAGGGAAGTGAGAGGAAGAGAGACATAGCGAGAGGAGAGATGAGGAGAAGTAGAGGGCTAAGAGATCAGATTTTTCTAATGACTCCAGCAAAGATTTAGTCGGCTTATCTCAGCCAATCGAGTAAACACTAACTGGATATATTCAAATAAACTAAATAAGGGCATTCTATATATCATTCAGACTTTCATACATATAATTATGGATAGAGAGAGCGGAACGATATATTGTTTGGCTGATTTTACAGGCCGATATTGGCCTATCACTTTACAAATTGTGTAGATTTATGAGTGTAATCTTTATAAATCCCCTACTGTGGTGGTTGAAATTCCAAATGCTTTAACTGAGCACATCCACATGAACACTCCCAACACTAAAGTTTAACATCATGTTCTGTCTGAGGGTAAGTAGCTCTTCCTCATACTACAGGTCGTTGGTTCCTTTAGCTCAGGGGTCACCAACACAGTGCCCGCGGGCACCATGGCGCCCGCAAGGACCACATGAGGCGCCCGCAGGCCTGTTCTAAAAATAGCACTACTCATTCTTGAACAACTCTTTCCCACCTTTTTTAAGTCATTGTTGATAATTATTGTGAGAAATCATTAACATGACTTAATTAATTAACATGTTTTCACATAGATGAGTATCATTAATCATTAATATTAATATATAACTAAAGGCAAACTGAGCAAATTTGTTATTTCAGAAGAGTGTATAGAACTGGGTGCCCTTCGCATGACTCAGTGCCCATGAAGTAGCTCTCAGGTTCAAAAAGGTTGGTGACCCCTGCTTTACCTCATGGTTGTAATGCCATGTTGCTGGAGGGTGAGCAGCAAATCCCAAGGAGCTGATCAACCCCCAGGATACCACGAGATATATACAGACATTTTCAATGCAGGTAAACCGGAAGTGGAGAAGTCGACGCACAAATGCAGACAACCAGACACCAAGTGTGTTGATTCAAAGAGAGCAGCACGACAGGCAGATGCCATCGGTGGGCTCAGGGTCTAGATCTGCTCCAAAAGGCCGGTCTCTCTCCCATATCTCACTCCACCACAGGGAAGCTCTGACCCGTCAACCTCCGCATCAGGGGATGTCCAAGGGATTCCTGGCATCACCTTCATCATGGGACAATAACGGTCCCACGTGGCCGGAGACTATGTGGCCGTCAGGCTCTTGGAACGCCGTGTTGGGGCCCTTCCAGAGCCCACATTAAGTGTGTACAATGCGCTTTCTGTTATGTCCTCTGACTCTGACCAAAACAGGAGAACACAAAGGAAGATTTCAAGACCATTTCCAATTGCGGTAGAAGGCAAAGAGAACAGACTTTTGTTTTGGAGATAGTAACGGCTGTCAGTGGGAAGGCAGAAGCTAAAGCTTTCAATCAGCGCTGGATCCAGGCGGGACACAGAGGGACGTCAAAGCACAGCTGGGGGGACGCCGATTACTAGAAAATCATGTGTGTTCAAGTTTGTTCTTCACACACACATTATGCAAAAATACTTGATACGGCTCGACACCAATTATATTACCAAACGGGAGTGTCTTTAGTTTTTGTGTGAGTACATACGTCATCTCTTCTGCATAATTCAGTTGTAATATCTGTAAAAATATGTTTATATAAAGAAAAGGAAATTGCCAGAAGAATACATATCCGACAGGGACTTATGTAAGACAAACACATTCTTCACAGTCTGCAATCTAATGAATTTAATCCTACATAATACACATCCATTCCTGGTCTCGCCTGCACTATAATGCACATCCAGTTCTGGTTAATCCTAGATAATAAACATCCATTCCGGGTCCATCTGCCAAATACTATAATACAAATCCAGTCCTGGTCACTCCTACACTCACGTCCTTCACTTAGAATTAATTTAAAAGAGGCAGAAAAAAGTAATTTTATTTTAACCATAATTCAGGTTCCAAGAAGAATTCCATCCTGACAAAGGGTCACACACACACGCGTGCGTGCGTGCGTGCGTGCGTGCGTGCGTGCGTGCGTGCGTGCGTGCGTGCGTGCGTGCGTGCGTGCGTGCGTGCGTGCGTGCGTGCGTGCGTGCGTGCGTGCGTGCGTGCGTGCGTGCGTGCGTGCGTGCGTGCGTGCGTGCGTGCGTGCGTGCGTGCGTGCGTGCGTGCGTGCGTGCGTGCGTGCGTGCGTGCGTGCGTGCGTGCGTGCGTGCGTGCGTGCGTGCGTGCGTGCGTGCGTGCGTGCGTGCGTGCGTGCGTGCGTGCGTGCGTGCGTGCGTGCGTGCGTGCGTGCGTGCGTGCGTGCGTGCGTGCGTGCGTGCGTGCGTGCGTGCGTGCGTGCGTGCGTGCGTGCGTGCGTGCGTGCGTGCGTGCGTGCGTGCGTGCGTGCGTGCGTGCGTGCGTGCGTGCGTGCGTGCGTGCGTGCGTGCGTGCGTGTGTATTAGCGAGAAAAAAGAAAGACGGAACAGGGATCAGGTGTCCGGTATGAGTGTGTTTGTTGCCACGTGTGAAACGCCTCAGAATTGTGATTGTTAGAATGGGTCTAGGTGTGCCTTCCAAATGACCGAGATAGGAATTATAACACACTGATGCAAGAGGATGTTCCCTACAGAGCCACAACCAATCAAACCAGATCATAGTCCTGATCAACATTACGGATGAAAACAAAATATATGCGGAGTCCAGATGTTGTTTCCTTATCATCACAACCAATAATACAAAACAAACCTACTTAACGGGATAAACACCTCATCATCTCTGTATAAATTCATGTCAAAACAAAAGGCACAAAATAACCACTCACAGAATTATAAGCCAAGTACAGCAGCATTTAGCAGCAGTACCAATAAACAAGACACCGTACAGACGCGACTAAAGTAGTGCAATCGGCAAGGCAACCGGATTTAAAGCAGGCTGGTATTCATCCCACAGCCGGGACGGTCCTTGAGTGTAACTATCTGGAGGAACACTGTGTCACCACTGGTGTGTCTAGGGTCAGGCTCACAATTAAGGTTGAGCGGTGTGAACATGAAGGGCAGGGATATTCATGGGAATACCGCGCCATCTGACATTTTAACAAGGAACAAGGCGATGGCTCGCTGTGGCTCTCTCTCGCGCGCGCCCCTCTCTGACAATGGCAAACATATCTCAAGACCCTTGGAGACGGACTAGGTTACACCGGTCTCCATGGAAATGCTGGCCTCGATCCCGGCCCAGTAGACATTTGGGAATCAGGGGGGGAACTTTTTTTCCACATGGGAGAAGAGAGAGCCAGCACCGCATGGACCTGAACCAATCAACCATGGTGCTTTTTTAAGAGTGTTAAAGTAGGTATGAAAAAAATAATCCACAAGCGGAAGGGCTTCAGTGGAGTCCGATAGAGCACCGTCTGTAGCGCTCCACAGACCTCCATTAGGACCAGAGAGGGTCTGGTCAACCTTAAGGACAACGTGCCTGTTCATCTTCTGCATTAAGCAGCTCTGTGGCCGCCGAGCGGTAACATGCGGCATTATGTATCTAGTCTGAATGGCCTTTTCTTTCTTTTACCTCACTGTAGCTTCAAGGAAAAAGCAGAACGATCGTCACAGACAGAACAGCGATGCCGTACGTTCTTGTGTCGGGATCCTTACAATTTACTTTGATTTTGTATTATTGTTTTACATACTTACTTATAGAATTCTCATTGAATTCATTGTGTAATTGAAAGAATAACATGATTTTATTCCAGAATGAGGCTAGGCAATTTAGCTTTAAGCTCAAACTGGAAAAGCGGCTTTAAATGCAAAGGGACACATAACACTCCCACACAACACCTACTGAATTCAAACCGTGGAGGCTGTAGAGTAACATGCTGGTAAATAACGTGTTTAAACCAAACCTCCCAAGGCAACATCGGAAGACATAACAGCAGGTAGAAATGGACCTCAGGCCGTTGCAACAGGAAACAAGCCCACATATTCTTTAAAATTAATTTGCATATTTGTAAGAAAACACCGGCCATTACCATCAAACTATGTAATGGATGTTACATTCTTTGGTAGAACAAAGGTGAATAAGAGAGGCAAAGACGGGCCAAGAGAGGCTCTTCAGAATGCCCCCCTCAGCATAAGTAGGTCAACAACCACTTAGATGGATCTTAGAACAAAGAGCAGGTACCTCCATTCAGGGGGAAGAGAGATAAAGCACACAGAGAAGGGATAAATAAGTGAAAAAGAATGAAAAGAGAATACGGTGCATATTGAGAGAGAGAGAGAGAGAGAGAGAGAGAGAGAGAGAGAGAGAGAGAGAGAGAGAGAGAGAGAGAGAGAGAGAGAGAGAGAGAGCACTGGGGGGGGGACAGAAAGATAGGGGGAGGATTCAGAGAGTAGAGAGCGAGTGTACGATTAAATATAGACAATTCGAGTTAATGGGGGAGAGAAAAGGAGCGGGTGAAAGAGAAAGAGAACACTTTGGACACTACTGATAATACAAAGCCTCTTTATCAGGGACCCCACCGAGGAATGGAGTAGTGATGTTCCCTGGCATTGTCTGCCCTGCCAATAATAGATCCAGCGGCCAGCCACAGCCATAACAAGTGCATGCTAATATCCAAGAGCCACAAAGCTGTTGCCAGTAGCCACACTGAATAAATCCACCGTCTGCATGCCAAAAACTCTCCATGCCAATTCCACACAGCCCCCATGACCACCGGCTTACACTCACAAACAGTGTAATTCACTAGTAGTTAGAAGCACATGGAATTCATAGTAAATCTGGGATGAATTATGCATCAGATGTAGCATGGTGACGAACAGCTTGGTGAAAAGTATTGTTGACTAAACATGTTTGCTAGCTGGGACCAAGTGACCAAAATGCAAGTGTTGTTTTGAGATAGAGGCGTACTGGTTCTACTAATGTTTACTTTACACTGCAAAGAACAACAGAACCTTTTATTTGAATTCGCCCAACTTTTCATTTGCAGGTTGGTCGTGTTTTTGGAAGCGTAATTGGTGTGATCTGATTGTATGGAACAAAAATCAGATGGGCTGAAGTGCAGAGATTGTCATAGGCAAATGTTTCCAAATGTTGAATTATTTCAACATTTGAATTGGGATATGTGAGCAGATATAATGGTACAATATAGTAACATCATGATCATAATATGGCGTTCCATGAGCCTCAAATGCTCTGTTAACTAAAGATAGAGGAGCCAAGTAGGAGGCAAGAGGTTAAAGAAATGTATCTGACAGAAATAATCATTCTGGAGAATATCACACCCAAAAATACATACGCAGACATACACACAGTAGTTAGTCAGTTGGCAGACATTTGAATGTCCAAACGGTATTGACCTATAATTCCTGACTAGATCGAGACCGCAGGGAGTGGAACCTGGATTCCAGTGTCAAGATAGGAGAGTTCACAAGGTCGTTGCAGGGTCAATAGGGATGTTGCATCGTCACACACACATCGTCTCTGTGCGTGCATGCTTGCGTGCGGGGCTTGTGTGTGCGTGTGGTAGTGTGTGTGTGTGTGTGTGTGTGTGTGTGTGTGTGTGTGTGTGTGTGTGTGTGTGTGTGTGTGTGTGTGTGTGTGTGTGTGTGTGTGTGTGTGTGTGTGTGTTTGAGCTGTGTGTTTGTGTTTGAGCTGTGTGTTTGTGTGTGGGCGTGTGGGTTTGTGTGTGTTTGAACTGTGTGTGTGTTAGTGTGTTTGTGTGTGTGTGTGTGTGTGTGTGTTAGTGTGTGTGTGTGTGTGTGTGTGTGTGTGTGTGTGTGTGTGTGTGTGTGTGTGTGTGTGTGTGTGTGTGTGTGTGTGTGTGTGTGTGTGTGTGTGTGTGTGTTATTCTTCGTGAATGTAAGGCATTCATTGTGCATTGTATTTTGCACCACTCACATTGAGTGCCACAGAGGTTAGAACAACCCTTCATCAACGTGTCCTTTAACTGGAACTACATCTGGCTGCCTGGTGTGTCATCCGCACTGTGTGCCATCAGACAAGCTGAGCACCGTCAGTACCATATTATTCCATTAACATCCACTTACGACTCCTTAAGTCGTGAAGGATAGCTTATCATAACCCCCCCAGAAACCCACGCACACACAGAATAGAAAAGCCTGCTGATGGAACAAACAGAGAAACACAAACAGATCCTGTAAAACAAAGACTGAATGCAGTGTTTGCTAAGAGGAGGTGTGGGCGGTATTCACCCTGGAGCAGTACACTACACCGTGTTCTTTCCTCAGACCGCACCTGCCTCACAACACCTCATTTGATCCCTGCCGAAGACTGAAGGAGCAGCAGCCGGCGGGGCCTTCTCGGGCTCACCTCTAGGGGTCTCCGGGGCCCCCCCGCAGGGTACAACATATGTTGTTATCATCACAACTCCCACCGCCTCCCACTGAGTCCTCGCAGAAGCCACAAGCTAGCATCCACGTGAGAGCTGCCTCCCCCACACTCTCCTTTCACAGTAACCTCAGGGGCCAAAGTGGGCCCCTCACACTGTTTCATAGCGCATTTGTATACCTAAAAGTTTTTTCGAGTTTGGAGAGCGAGGGACGCTGAGAATCCCCGGAGCAGTGGGAAGTGGGAACAGCTGTCTGCAGGGCCTGCTGCAGATGGGTCCTCAAAGAGTGGAATGGACCCCCTTCAGAAACCTGCCCGTGCCTGAAAGCACTAGTGACAGGTAGCTCCGCGCGCTGGCAGGACGGCCACTATCAGAGGAGAGGGAGAGAGATTCCGGCATCTGCCGTCTGCAAAGCAGTTGCTACGCATAGGAAAGCGAAACACTTTATTTTCCCTCTCTTTTCTTTTTAGCCACTTTTACGTACATGCAGGCAAGCACGCACACACACCTCCAAGTCTGATGGCCACCCGGCTACATCTTAATCTAATCTCCTCCTTGGTGAAAATAAGGTAATTAAAAGATCCTGTTGCCATAGCTGGAGAGAGTCTGAAAGGTTCACTTATCAGCAGTGTTTACCTTCATAGATTTTCTTTTAAAAAGGTGTCCTTGGGCCGGTTTCCATGTTTTGTCATCACGTCAATAAACTATCATGGGTCTTTTTGTACGTGTATTGGAAACACTTGCGGTTCTCGAAGAAATGTACACATTGTTTCCAAAGGACAGACTGCGAGGGGAGTCGCAGTCCTGTGTGAATAAATACAGTATTAGGAGTATTAGGAGTTTCAAGTATGGCAGCATCTAGTATGGTCGGTATGGAAAAAATTAAATATGGTCATTTTTGCCTGAAATAAGGTTGAAATTGATATTGCGACCAAATTCGACCATCACTACAATAATGTAGGGATGATGTAATGGTGCTTTTCTCAAAACATTGACATAATGAGAATTTTCATAAATCATCGTTGGTAATGTGGACGTAATTACTGTCTGTAAAGGAAAATAAAACAGCAAGAACAGTCAGTTTTAGCTGTCCCTTAACTGTAATGCAGCCTTTAAAAAACATATCACAATATCAATATATTTCCCAGTCCAACTCTATAGACAAGGATTTCTATGTAAAGCATATGAGTGTGTGTGTGTGTGTGTGTGTGTGTGTGTGTGTGTGTGTGTGTGTGTGTGTGTGTGTGTGTGTGTGTGTGTGTGTGTGTGTGTGTGTGTGTGTGTGTGCGTGTGTGTGTGCGTGTGAGTGTGTATGTGTGTGTGTGTGTGTGTGTGAGGAGATGAGGACTTCTGTGTGTGTGAATGCGATGAGAAAGTGTTAACAGAACAGCTGACTGCTTCCACAGATATACCACACACACACACTTCCCTCTGCCTTTAGGAGGAGACTCAGTTTGAAATAAACTCAACTACAGAGCAGAACTATGTGTGTGTGGGTACAGTGAAAGGTTGAACATTTGGCAGTCCTAGGTATTATTAGAAGTGCCGTTCTTTTGGAGAGGAGCAGAGACAGAGAGACAGAGACTGAGACAGAGAGAGGGAGGCAGAGAGAGATAGACAGATAGACAGACAGACTGAAAGACAGACAAGGATTTAAACCAGTAACTGTAGCAAACTAGACATACAGGCCCATAAGTGTATCTGCCAAGTGGTTTTGCCTCAAGACAGCCATCGATGCCCCATGGCAAGTTACAAACAAGCCTGGTAACTAAAAATAAACCAAGGGCATCATGAAATCTTTCCAGTAATGTGTCAAACACACGCAGAGAAGACGGGGAGGAGAGAGAGAATAAATTGAGGAGAGTGAGATCGAGACAGTGTGTGTATGTGTGTGCGTGTGTGTGCTTCTGTTGAATAGCTGTCTGGCCCGCGGTAAAGCAGCTGACTAATGGTGATTCGCTGAGCCTTTGGAGTGGCTGGCGTTAGTTCTGCCCATTCAACGGCCGGCTTAACGGGAACAAGGCCGACCGGGAGATAACAGCCGATTCCACAGTCAACCAGTGACCCGCGCTGGTTCAAACTCCCCACACATACCAGGAATGGACAACAGTATGATTCCCCTCTTGTTCTACAGTGATAGGGCTGGTAGTACCTCGGTTTTAGAGGTAGATCTGCTAGCAGTTTGGCAGTAGTAGTAGTAGTCGTTTTGGTGTATTAATTTGTGTAGTGGTATTACTGGAGGTGGTTCAGGCCATCTTCTGAAGTGCTGCATCACCAACATTCGCTCTCGCCCTCTCTCTCTCCCCCTCTCCCTCTCCCTCATATGAGGGAAAAGGGGTAACTGCTCTCCAATATTACATGGCTGTTTCCATGGCAGCACTGGTCCAGCAAAGAAAATAATAATACCCAAAAGCAAAAACAAGAGCAGAAACATATCCGCGATCTGTCGCTCCACACTCACTGTGTGTGGACTCACTGTGTCACATGATTCTGTGAATAACAAAGAGCAGACAATGCTGATCCCGTGCACGCTCAACCGGTGCGGCCGCTAAGAAGTGTCACCCGTCTGGTTTCCCATGCCCTGTGAGACGCCGAGAGAACAAACACCCAGAACTGTCCCAACAGGAAGTGAAAGAAGGGAGGGTTGAACGTGACTCCCAGCCGGGGAGGCCCCGACATCGTCATCGGCATTCAGACTCTGCTGACATCAGTCACCTGCGGGACAGGTTGTCTCAGCACCCAATAACAAACGCCACTTAAAGACACAGAGGGGGAGAAATATGCATGTGAACATTTGAAGTGGAAGATTCTGGGCACGAAGTTGCTCGTACAGGTTGGGTTGGTTTTTCGCGCTTGGTTTCCGTAGCAACCGCGCCCGGCAGTCAGACGCGTGCATGAGGTGATCACAGCGAGCATGCTTCACCTGCTACGAGCAGACCTGCGGGCACATTTATGAGCGAGAGAGGCAGAGTCCACACCCCCCCCCCCAGACACTCCGCCTCTACCAGGTCAGACCGGGACGGCACATGAGAATCAAACTAGGGACGGAAGCACGGACGCACGGACACACACGCACACGCACGCACACACACACGCACGCACACACTTACACACACAGGACAGAGGGAGGTCCCCGTGTGAATCAATCTCGTGCCACTTCCACTTTTGGTCGTCCTTCCTCCGACTGTCTCCCTCCACTGTCTCCCTTCCACTGTCTCCCTCCCACTGTCTCCCTTCCACTGTCTCCCTCCCACTGTCTCCCTCCACTGTCTCCCTCCCACTGTCTCCCTCCACTGTCTCCCTCCACTGTCTCCCTCCCACTGTCTCCCCCCCCACTGTCTCCCTCCCCTGTCTCCCTCCCACTGTCTCCCTCCACTGTCTCCCTCCCACTGTCTCCCTCCACTGTCTCCCTCCAGCTCCTCAGCAGCTCTCTCTTCTCCAAACGACCGTTTCACCCCATGAGAGGACACGTTCAATTATTCATGGTATCCCGTCCCCCCCCCTCCCGGAGTGACCAGGCCCTGCCCCATGCACCCCAGACCTGGGGGGCTCTCATGGGAGGCCCCTCCCCCAGCTGGGCAGGGGGTCCCGGAGAAGAGAACTTTCTCTCCGATTCTGGGTTTAGTTGACGTGGGGTCACTATAGATGAGTCATTTTCTCTTTTTTCTCAAGAAAAGGAAGCCAAATGTCACGTTCTCTATTGTGATGCAGAAGTCACAAGGATGTCAGGATTCGCCTTGCCTTGCCTTGCCTTGCCTTGCCTTGCCTTGCCTTGCCTTGCCTTGCCTTGCCTTGCCTTGCGCGTGCGCATGCGTGTACGTGTGTGCGTGTTCGTGTGTGGGTGTGTGTGGGAGTGTTTTTGTGGTTTGTGTGTGCGTGTAGGAATCTCTCACACACCTGGCTAGACCTTCTCAACAGGTCTAGCCAGATGCCTGCTTCATAGTTTACCCGAGCACCTTTCTGTTCCACTGCATGTTTTCATAACAAGTTGCATTCTGTTTACCAAACCAAGTGACTTTGTTAACTTTGGAGTAGACTTAGGAGTGGTCAGGAAATGAGTGATGTGACATTCTGAGCCGAGCCCCTGTGCTGGTAAGCCCCTTTCAGCAGCTGGTGTCCACTGAATCAGGCCTAGTGTTGCAGATTAAAAAATCATGAGACTCGCTAGCAAGCTAGCAGCTAGCTCTGCAGAGAATGGCAAGTACTGTGATGGCACACAAAGCATCCCATTGGGAGAGCACTTGGGATGCAAGCCCGAGGACACGCGTACAGACACATGTGCGCGCGCACACACACACACACACACACACACACACACACACACACAGAAACAGAACAGTAAACACCTATAAATAAACATGCATTGTGTGTATATTTGATAATTATATTTTGCCATGTTTCCCGTTGCCACAACCTCCCTCTGAGGCTGCGGCGGACCACTGCGGCCGTTTGTACCTCAGACAGAGGGGGGCTTTGTCTTCTATTTACATCGTTTTAGAAAAGGTTTTTTTCTTTATTAATTTTAATTGAAAAGAAAAAGTCATCCAAATGTCACGATGTCCTTTGCGATGCAGAAGTCACGAGGATGTTAGGATGTGGTGTTGGCCCGGTGACAGAGCACACAGCAGGGGACATCTGGGCGGACACCATGGTCAACGAGACGACCAGCACCAAGCAGCAAAACACCTTCATGTATCTTAATGCAAGCCTAACCTAAGGCAATGGGAATGTGTGTGTGTGTCTGGGGGGGGGGGGGTCAGAGGTTATCATGTCGCTGTGGGGGCAGAAAGGCACTCCTTGCATTGTTGAGCTAATTAGACGTGTGTGTGTGTGTGTGTGTGTGTGTGTGTGTGTGTGTGTGTGTGTGTGTGTGTGTGTGTGTGTGTGTGTGTGTGTGTGTGTGTGTGTGTGTGTGATAATGTATGACACAGATAACAGCGGGGGGAGTGACCTCTGAGCCACATCTATTTTTTGTTGTTTTACTGATCCAGGATTTAGTGTCTTACTTAAAATACCAGGTATCCTGCCTCTGACAGGGGAGGGGTGAAACATCTGAATGAACTAACGTTTCTGATTTGGCACTGTTTGAAAGCAACTAAATAGTGGGATCCTCGTTTTTTAAAATTCAGAAAAACACTGACAGCTCTCTCTCTCTCTCTCTCTCTCTCTCTCTCTCTCTCTCTCTCTCTCTCTCTCTCTCTCTCTCTCTCTCTCTCTCTCTCTCTCTCTCTCTCTCTCTCTCTCTCTCTCTCTCTCTCTCTCTCTCTCTCTCTCTCTCTATGCCTGCACTACTTCCTCGATGTGAACCTCTTCCAACGTTAAAATTCCAAAGAGCTTCCTGGCCATAGCAAAAACAGTAAAATAAGATACAACTTATCATTATTAATCATTATTCATTATTAAAATATCTCTCTCCCCCCTCTCTCTCTTTTTCTCTCTCTCTTTCTCCCTCTCTCCCTGTCTATCCCTCTCTCTCACATGGAATGTGTGGCATCTCAGAAATGTCACTTGGCAGGTTGCCTGGCTGGCTTAGCCTAGGGTAGGGTGGTGCTGCCAGGGCTCTGGGTCGTTTGATCTGGCCTGTGTGTGGCCAGGAGAGCTGGAAGGGATTTGTGGAGGCGGTGGTGGCGGTGGTGGCGGTGGTGGCGGCGGTGGCGGCGGTGGTGGCGGTGGTGGCGGTGGTGGCGGTGGTGGCGGTGGTGGCGGTGGCGGTGGTGGCGGTGGCGGTGGCGGTGATGGTGGTGGTGGCAGTGATGGCGGTGGTGGCGGTGATGGTGGCGGCGGTAGGGGGGGCACACATAGTAATGTGTGGCTACAGTCCTAGTTGGTCTTTTATGTCACCCATGATAATAAATATCCTTCCTGTGGTTTCAGTCACAACTATTTGTTCCAGCATCTTTATTCTCTGACTGTGATAAGAGTCATTGGGTCTAGTTACTTATTAAAGTCACTTTGTACTAGTATTTCCATTGCCAGAAAAATTCCATCTAATCCCAAAGGTTTCCTTGGCCATGGAAACGATAGCTACTGCTCATTGCACAACCAGTCCTGTACTAAACTCACAACGGCCCTGTTTACACCAGCAATTTGAATCCCTCTTCAAATCAAAATGTGATTGTATAAGAGAAGTGTCTCTTGTACAAGGATGTTACAGAGAAGTAGGCATAGCATCCTCCTTGTTATGGAAATTCAATCTGGATTGAGTAGAGACCGCTTGCCGTCTAGACTAGAATCTCTAGTGGAAGCGTTGTTAAGCCACATGCTTAGCTTGTAGGTCTCCGGTTGTCAACCATAGGAAACAACCATAGGAAACAAGGGGGATGCTACGCTCCCTTCTCTACAACATCTTGAACTTTGCTGCATTGTGCTGGGCCTACTTGGACAACTTATTATAAAATCTACATTGGGATCTATAGCCAGCAGGACTCGGTCCCAGGGGAAAACTCCTAAACTTTCTCGTAAACTTCCCTTACGCTCAATAGGCTGATAAGATTGTGATAAATTTGTCCTTTACTGTGTCCAAAAAAGCCCTTTCCTTCTATAGAAAACAAAACAAACACAAATGACAAATCTGATTTACTAATGAGGGATGTTGGCTTCTCAAATAAAACACACACACGCACAACCGCACAAACAACTAAACGCACACACACACCTGACCTGACTCCCTACCTGTTGTCTTCCACAACCACCACCACACATTCTATGCTAGAAGTATTCCATCCCCTGCTCCTTAAGAAGAGCATGCCCAAATTAGTTGGAGCCTAAGGCTGGGAATGGTAGAATTTGTAATTGTGTAAGAATAGGAATAGGAATAGTCCAAATAGGAATAAAGGGTGCACGTTTCGGACAAAATAGGATATTAGAACAATGTTCAAGAATATTTCAATTTCGATATTAATTTCGATATCCTTAAACACATGTAAAAATAACAACAAAAAAAACATTAGAGACTCTGTCTACAGAGCAGGACATGTTTAACTGTGGTCCAGTATAAAAACTGTAAAGACCAGCTCTACAGAACTGCAGGACATGATAGAAACAATAAATAAATATCAAACACAAGTACAGCATGAGGCACTTTCACCATGATCTCACTAGCTGAAGTTTATGGGTTAAGGAAACTAGCATGTCGAGCACGACACGTCAGTTCAATGCAGCTTTTGTGATGGACGCACAAGATCTGGAACACAGGTTCTGACATTGACACTTGTCATCGAATGTAAACTCTGTGGCTGTTACTGTGGTAGGCCTCCACTTTCCTGGTAAGCTGATTATGCTTGAATGGCGCTTGGAGGAAAATAAACTATTATGTTGTTCTTGCATTTTGAACTTGTATTAAATGGTCAAAAGCTTCACAATTACACATACATTGCATACATTGTTGTGGAGAGGCTGTTAAGATAGGTTAGTTCCCCAACGGGGAGGCAGAGTTCCCCATGCACTTAACAAGCTTTACCATAATGACCGCTCGCCAGGAAAGTCCTGGCAACAAAACTGAAAGAAAAATCTACATTTATATTTACATTAACATCAAGGGCATTTAGCAGACCCTTTTATCCAAAGAGACTTACAATAAGTACATTTTTAGAAAAAAGAGAAAAAACTATATATTGCTGTCAGTACAGTAAGTATGTTCATACAGGTTAGCCCATTCCCAATATACAACAAGCTTGGATAAGTTACTAGATGATGCAAAGTAATAAGTGTGTAAGAGGGGTGTTTTTAGGAGGGTAAGGGAGGAGGAGGGGCAGTGGGGGGAAAGGGGGAGGCTAGGCAGAGTCCGGGAAAACTCAAGTGAACAAGTGAGTCTTGAGACTCTTGTGGAAGCTGGTGAGCGACTTTGCAGTCCAGACATCGGCATGGAGCTCGTTCCACCACTGCGGTGCCCAAACAGAGATGACTTGTGACTTTGTAACGACCTTTGCTTGCTCTTAGCGATGGCAGTACCAGGCCTCCAGCTGAGGTAGTTGAGTGCTCAAGCCGGGGTTTGTGGTCTGACTAACCCTTTTTTTTCGGGGCAAAGAGTTAATGCATAGCCTGTAGTCTGCCCACGTTGTGCTCAGATCGCTGTCCACACACCTATGCAACCGGAACAGAATACGGGCCTGACCACCTCGGGATGTGGTCTTGCTCATCAGATCATAATGTGAGCAAGGCCCGATCTGGGAGTGGACAGGGCTGACACAGTAAATGTGTCATGGCCTGACCGGATGATAAAGTAGCATTGAATCAACAAGTTTAACCAAGGACTGTTTCTGTTCTCTCTCCGGCCCGCAGCAGGCCCACACGTCATGTGCGCTCACACTTGCATGTGGCAGAGCACGGCCAATGAGGCTTGATCATTATAAAGTGGTTTGAAGCTGCCTCTAAATCAAACACAACTAAGCCTCACAGTCAACACACATCACTCCATAAAATAAACAGAATATAGTACACTTTAATCCCATACTTTTCAGTTTGATATTGCGCAATGGGGTATTGCAAAAGCGGTAATGAGTGAATATATCATGCACACTGATTAGTAGTGGTACAAGAAGTGTCCCAATAGGAAGTATTTATACCACATTTATACCATGCCCTTGGTGAATACTCGATTCTGATTGGCTGGAGGGGTGTTAATTAACTTTCGTAACCATGCGTCTGTGAGGTGTTGGTAACATAACACGCGGCTTGAGTCATCGCCGCTCTCTAAACGAACAACATTTACTCAACCTCACATCATCTGGCCAGTGTTCAGTGGGCTTGTTGACTTATAACCTCATAACTCATAATCAGCCGTTAACAAGACAGCTAAAATAAAGAACACTCCTTCAAAATACCCAACAATACAAATCGTCCTGAAATCGTCAACCTGTAAAAGACTTACTGCTCTGGCATTGGCATTCTCACTTCTGCTGGTCCACTGACACAGTGGTCGCTTAAAATTTGTGGATGTAGGTCCTATAAGGTCAAAACAAGTTTGTTTAACAGTACCTCATTCATCTTTTTTTCAAGTCGCAATACAGAGGATGGTAGGTTTATCAACCTTTGAAATGTAATAATGCGTTCATAATGTCATGGCACTGGGGCTGCGCTGGCAGATCTTAATTCTATCCTTTGGGCTGAGAACTGAGATGGATTGGCTTTTAACAGCCAGCACTCAGAACCGCTCACCAAACGCCCCAGGGTTAAACGTAGTGCAGTCGGCGCTGTAGAAACTAAAGGCTTTACGTTTCCTTCAGTCAAACGTTTCCTTTCAATCTCTCCTTTCTCTTAAGCAACGAAAAGTCAGGATAGCGTAGCTCATCTTTCTTACCCTGCAAGAGAAGATTAATCTCAAGAGAAAAGATTCTTACACATGTATCCAACAGGTTCCATTGATATCTCAGAGCAAATACTTATGCATGTCTTCTGTGTCCTCTTATCAGCTGTTCCCAAAGGACTAGCATAGTAATGAGATGAAGACGAGACGTGAGCAAAGCTAATGTAAATAGATGTTGTTGTGCACTTGCTAGAGTGTTTTCACTCGCATTTGTGGATTCAATTTGCAGAGAACAGATAAAGATTCAAATAAAGGAACATCTTAAAGTCTGTTTGGAATAATAAGACAGTGATCGGCTCTTACCTCCTGATCAAGAAGCAAATGCTTCACAAATCATACATCCTGGCATGCAGAAATATACAGTATAACAATATTTAGTAGTGTTGCATGATACCAAAATTATGACTTCGATACGATACCTGCCCAAAGATACCTCGATATTTGATAATGAACCGATACCAAGGTGAAAATCTAAAATATTTGGAATAATAATGGTCCAGCTCGGTCTCACTATGTTTTAACTTTCAGCAGCTTGGACCTTTCCTGCTTTGGAGCATATTAACTTAATAAATTAATTCTACATAGCAAGTATGGGCATAATCACTTCTGTTTGTGAACATAATTGATTTTGCTTAACAAGCAACTTTTCTGGACAATATAAACATATAAACAATAGAAACAGTGAACACATTAATGACTGACTTACAGATACAATTAAAATACAATTTTCTCCTCTTTATTGAAAAAATAACAAAACATGCCATAACACTATGACAATTGCTGTGAAGTATTTAAACTTCAACGCTCAGAATAAATAACTCAAAATATACTTGCTACTGAACATGTTTTAACATAAATAAAATGATTGCTTTCCACCTGCTGAGCTAAAATAAAATGATTGTCCGTCTGTACTTTTATGACAGCTGTCAAGGAAAGTGGATCTTTTGACTGATTCACGTCTTTCTTATCACTCCGCAATTAGTCCGGTAACTTATTAACCCCAGCGTGTCCGGTTGCTAAGTGACTTCAACGTGTTTGCCGTACTATCTCTCTGCTGATCAACACTATGGTAATTGTGGTAATTGTAAAAAGACACACCGTTTGAAGATATTGTTTCGTTTTGGCAAGGAGCCGTGTAATAAGCGTGATAATGTATAGACGTCGCCGGTCATTATCGAAAATAATACCCTTCAGGGCGAAGCAAGACACCTCTGCTTCGTGTCGTGGTCCGGTTTGCCCTGTCTGGGCTTATTTTCCCGATAATGACCGGCGTTCTGTACAACATTATCCCTTACATATATCATATAAGTCCAGACCAATATTACGGTTGTGCGCGACAGACTTACAAACAAACGCTTACCACTTTTATAACATTTGGATTGCATGATAGGAATTGATCTATTCCGATTATAAATCTAATCGGATCAGAAGTGTCTACTGTCGCTATGCCTCGAAATAAGTTCCACCACATTTGTATTAGGGATGGGCGATATGGCCTAAAATCCATATTGCGATATACATTGCAACCTATTGCGATAACGATATATATCACGATATATAAATCATAATAGAACCATTTCAGAACAGGTTACATAGACTCTAAGGAAAGCCAAACTGCTAAATGTATAAAACAAAAGAAAGAAACTTAGTAGGCCTATGTCGTTTTGAGAATATTTATTGTGCAAAACTGTAATCATACAACATAATGTTGTAGCTGCAGATACTTTAACAAAGAAAAAAATCTTCTGTGTAATGACGTATGCTTCTCTTAATTAAATTAAAACTGGTGGTGTCTTGTTAATAAAGAAACGGATACTGTGAATTAGGGAAATACGTATTAGGCATGGCTATTTTAAATAAAGAAAAATCGTGTGTGCACAGATACTTGATATTAAAACATAAAGGTGCAAAGTGAACGCATACAATTTTAAACTGAACATGAAATTAGGGCAATGACCAGCTCCTCCGTTTCGCTTTCAGCCATATTTGCTTAGATGACGATGATGCGTTGAAGCCGGTTGTGGCTCTTTAAATTTCGCGGATGCAGCCGGTTGCAGCTCGTGGCTCTGTTTAAATTCCGCGGGTCGCGGACGATGCGTTGCAGACGGTTGCAGCTCGTAGCTCTACCCATGACCCGCTCTTTATATTTCGCGGGTCATGGATAGATCGTGTCAAACATGCATTATCGCGATAGGGCAATATAACTAAAATCTCTATCGTAGGCCATTTTTTATCGTTTATATTGTATATCGTTTATATCGCGCATTCCTAATTTGTATCACATTTTTTCTCCACAAGCCGAGGAATGTCGGCAAGCGCTTCCGAACCTGTCGCCATCTCGTTGCGTCTCAGTCTCACTTGCTCAGTGAACTGCCAGCTGCAGCTGTGGCTGAGGGCTAGCTGAGGGGCACGCCCACTGACTAGCCACTGCGTGCAAGGAGTATGACTGAGAGTTGGAGCGGCTCGCTGCACAGACACAGAACGTTATTTTAATAAAAGTATAGTTTTTTGCATGAGCTATCATGATACCATTCTAGTATCGGTATTAGGGATGGGCCGATAGTCGATTCTATCGACTATCGACGATAGATGGAATCCATCGTCGATCGTGTCAAGTAGCCGATAAAAAGGCGATAATATTATATTTTAATATATATATATATATATATATTTTTTTTTTTAAAAGCGCTGTGGTAGCTATTTTTTCAACTTAAAAAGCCCCGCAAATTGTAATTGAAATTAACTGGCACCGGTGGAAAACATACTATGTAGCGCTGACCTGCCGTATTCACTCACTGCTGCGAGAGGAGAGGGGAGGGGCTCGAAACCTACCGGTCTGCTCGCACGGCGAAATGACATCACACACACCCCGCTGCACCATTTCCGGGTTACAGCTGTGGTACATGAGCTGTGTTCGACTTGCGGTTATTGAGCTTCGTCTTCTCCTCCGGAAAAACACGATTGCATTGCATTGTGGTATATGGGAGTAACACGTAGGGAACATCATATGTAAACTCACATTTGGGTATTTTAAGTGCATATAGGGCATGAAATTAACCAGTGAGAATTCGAACAACACTAGAAAAATAGCGAGCACCCTATCCGTGATAGGGAACGATTTCGAACACAGCTACGAGCTGTGTGTCATCAGCGTGTGTCATGATGACAGCGCCGCCGGCGCCAACGCATCGAAACTTAAATCAGCGGAGGCTCAGGGCTCACGCTGGTCCAAGGGGAAGACCATCGTATTTGTTTTAAGAAAAAAATCGAAAAATAAAAACGCGATTTTTTTCAAAGCGATAAATTATTATAAATAATTTATATTATAAAATTATTATAAAGATGACCCCCCGATAGTATCGACTATCGGCGATCGCTAGGGGGCGCTATCGGACGATGGAAGCTTGTAGACGATTGCCCAACCCTAATCGGTATACCGTGCAACACTAATATCTAGAATATCTTACTACTATAATAGCAGGCCTGTCGCACCAGTTACTCAAGTTACTCCTGTGCGCATGTGCCAAGCAGACTGCAGCTCACACACAGCACACCGAACTCATACATACACTGCAAGCACGCACATACACAACGCATACACACACCGCACACACACGCACATGCGCACAAACATACATGGAAATCTAAACACACACACACGAACACACACACACATACAAACTCGCACGCACGCGCAAGCGCACACACTGTACGTCAAGACAAAGGCAGCGACATATACACGGAAGCGCACACATACGCACGCACACACACACGCACGCGCACACACCTTACGTCAAGACAAAGGCAGGGCACACTCGCCGAGCTAAGACGTCATGTTTTTAAACATAACGGCTCCGCCATCCACACACGCCCTGGTAAGAACACACACGCACGCGCAGACACCGCAGCGACACTCACCCAGGTAAGACGTTATGTTTTTAAACATAACAGCTCCGCCATCGACACACGCGCCCAGGTAAGAACACACACTCATACACCGCAGGGACACACTCGCAAGAACTTATGTTTTAAACATAACAGCTCCGCCATCAACAAACTCTCCAAGGTAACACGTTCTGTCTATGGACTGTAGAAATTGCAATAAAATAAGGGAAGAGACAATTTTTCACCTCAACAAGCAACGGAGGGTCGTTCATTTTGTCGTCTAAAAAACGTTAAATTCGAACATCGCACCAACCGGCAAATCAACACAGAAATCACGTGATACTTAAAGAGACAGTGTCCCTATATCACAGAACGAAAACATGTCAATAAAACAGTATGGTGAATTATGTCAACAGCCCGCCCGACGCCATCGACACTGTGCCTTCCCCCATCGCTGATGCTGGCTTGGTGAGGAGCGGCCACCCCCCTCCTCTGCATTACCCCATCGACGATGACCTCCAGCCTCATCTCTCCCAGAGCCACAACAACTCCAGCTCCACTGTCTCCTCTCTTTGCGATTTTCCAGCTGAATTTAAGAAACTGGAATATGTTGGCATCAAACTTGCATCTGTGTCAATGATAGCATCGCCACGTCATGGCCACAGGCTGATAACACCCAAGCGGAGGGCGCCCCAGCCCCCCCCCCTGTACTGATAATAGTCCTGAGTATTACTGAGACAAAAAAGGGTTCAGCCGTAGACACAGTATAAAGGAAGTTTCACATAATCTGCTGAACCCAAGGTTGCCTATGTCAAAACATGGCAACTTTTGCATTCATGCTGTAACCACTAAGAGAGTAAACAAAGGGAAACTTAGACACACTGCTAACCTCACATACCTATTGCCTCCAAACCAAAAACAACCTTAAAGCCTATCAACAACACCATCAGGATGGCTCTACTTAATGTTAGGTCTCTTAATAACAAATCACTTTTAGTTAATGATTTTATTACCACTTCTAAACTGGATTTTATGTTTTTAACTGAAACATGGCTTGAACAAAATAACAGTGCAACCGTTCTGATAGAGACAGCTCCACCCAACTATAACTTTTTTGATGCGTAGATCTGGAAAAAGAGGTGGAGGGGTTGCTGCTGTATTTAAAAATGTATTTCAGGGGAAACTTTGTTATTTGGTGATTTTCCATCATTCGAATACCTTAGCGCTGTATTGAAATGCTCCCCCAGATTTTTTCGATGACTTCACAGAATTATTGTCTAGCATCTCCACAGAATTTGACTATCTAGTTATAACGGGTGACTTAAATTTTCATACTGATGATTTGAATGACAAGTGTGAAAAAAAACGTTTTACCATTTTGGACACATTTGAACTGTCTCAACATGTGAAAGAGGGTACTCATTGTAAGGGGCACACTCTAGACCTGGTTATCACAAAGGGCCTCAATGTTTCTGATCTCTCTGTGACTGATCCTTCCTTGTCTGACCACTTTTGTGTTTTCTTTAACATATCTTTTATTCCCGACATACAGACAAAATCAAATACTGTCCAAAAACGGTATATCAATGAAGATTCTAATATACTTTTTAAAAAGGCCATCTCCTTGCTAAAGAAAGTCATAGATGTCATTGCACCTTATAAGGTTAAAACAATTTCTGGAAAGCAAAAGGCACCCTGGAGAACAGCACAGAAAAAAGAATGCAGGAAGGCTGAACGCATCTGGCGTAAAACAAAACTTCATATTCGCCATGATATCTATAAAGAGAGCCTCCTTGCCTACAATTTAGACTTAAAAAGTGCTCGAGAAACATTTTTCTCCAATATCATTAAAACCAATGCTAATAATGCAAAAACACTATTTGCAACTGTTGACAGACTGACCAACCCCCCAACACAAATTCCCCCTGATCTCCATTCCACGCAGAAATGCAATGAGTTTGCAGCTTTTTAGACTGATAAAATTGAAGGCATCAGACGCGCCATCAATATCTCCACTTCAAACAAAAAATGTTGGACTACCACCCTGTTCAGGCAAAAGTAACGTGGCAAGGATGGCATGCTTTAATGTTATAGACTCTCAAACTCTTGTGGAAACTGTGAAACAACTAAAGCCATCCATCTGTTGCCTTGATACTTTACCTACCAACCTCTTTAAGAATGTTTTCGACTGCCTAGAAGTAGACATATTGCAGATAGTTAACAACTCTCTCCAGTCAGGCAATTTCCCAAAAGCTTTGAAAACTTCAGTTAGAGCCTAGATGCCTCTATCATTAACAACTAGGGATGGGCGTGAGGAATCGATTACTCGAGTACTCCTCGTTACAAATGAACTCGGTTGGTGGACAGGCAAACTCGAGTTTGCATATACACACACAAACAAAGTTATCTGAAGCAAATGTATCAATTTTCTGTGCGGCGCCACTAACGCATGCAGTGGGCACAAAGCAAATTAAATGTATCAAATTTCTGTGTGGCGCGTTCCGTGCCGTGTGCAGGCACGCCAGAATTAAAAAAGTTAAGAGATGGCGGTTAAAGCAAAGCGCAGCGAAGAATTGAAATACTTTAAAGAAATAGCAGATCATAAGATGAAATGTAAAATATGCCAAGCAAAATCGAGCTACCAGAGTACTACAAGTACTATGCGGCAACATATGCTCCTGAAACACAACGGTGAGTTCGGAAAGCAGACCCGCAGCAACCAAGTGTGTCGGCTATTTTCACAGCCGCAAGATGCAGCTGTAATTCCGGCCGTGTGGAGAAGATCACAACGCTGATCCATTTGCTGCCGTTTTATTTGCAGCTTTAAATAATTTGCAATGGTTAGGCTACTTGTTTCGTTTTTGTTTTTTTTAAACTGTTACAGGCCTTGGTTCGACGTGATTTAAATTGTGAGACGCATATCTATTTTTGTAAGGAAAATGTGTTTTGAACGTTTGCAAAAATAAATAACGAATACTCTAATAACTCTGACTGTTTTGATGGAGAATAAGCATTACATGTTGGTTGGTAATATTGCCGTTCATCATCAGGCCTATTCCTGCTGCAGATGCGATTGCGTTGCATTCTAAAAATAGATTTGATTAAACGAGTACTCGATTGATCCTCGAGGAATTCCTTCGATCACTCGAGTTTGGATTTTACTACTCGTGCCCATCCCTATTAACAACCAATATCAAATCTACCCTACATAAGTAAAATCATTGAGAAAGTTGTCCTCCAGCAACTTAATCACTTCCTGGCATCAACTGGTTGCTATGACACCTACCAATCAGGATTTCGACCCCTGCACAGCACTGAGACCGCCCTTATTAAAGTTGTAAACGACATCCGTCTTAACACAGACTCTGGAAAAACCTCAATACTAATCCTACTTGACCTCAGTGCTGCATTAGATACTGTAGACCATACAATACTTTGGGACAGGTTAGAAAACTGGGTGGGGCTTTCAGGCACAGTCTTAAATTGGTTCAGGTCCTACCTACATAATAGGAACTACTTTGTTTCCATTGGCGACTTTGTATCAGAATCAACCAACGTGACATGTGGAGTCCCACAAGGTTCGATCTTAGGACCCTCTTTATTCAACTACATGCTCCCACTAGGGCAAATCATGCAAAATAACAATATTGACCATCATTGCTATGCTGATGACAAGCAAATCTATGTATCGCTATCACCAAATGACTATCGGCCCATAGATCTGCTGTGTCAGTGCATTGAGCAAATTAAAGACTGGATGTGCCGAAATTTCCTTCAACTAAATGAGGACAAAACAGAGATAATTGTATTTGGTTCTAAAACGGAAAGGCTTAAAGCAGGGGTGCCCAACCTTTTTTGACCCAAGATCTACTTTTCAAGTAGCCAACCTCCCGAGATCTACCAGCAAACCTACCTTCAAGCGGGGGCGGGGGGGGGGGGGGTAGAGAACAATTGTTGACGGGGGGGGGGGGGGGGGGGGGGGGGGGTTAGAGAACAATTGTTGACGGGGGGGGGGGGGGGGGGGGGGGGATTGTATCGTGAACCAACGGACTTCAGTGGGGGTTTCATTCCGTCTGCGCACGGAACCTTCTCAACGATAATCAATAATCTTCCTCCCACTCAGGGTGAAAATGGTAGGTCTTAGCTTGTTTCCCCTCAGCCATACCAACGTATAGGAGTGTGTAACTACTGTTGACGGCTTTCAACTGCTGTTAACAGCACATGCGCTACCGCGCGTATATGTCCCGCGCAAATTTAATTTCATTAAAAAAAATATATATATTTTTTTTTTTTCTTCACCCCTCGCGATCGACTTGGGATCTGTCGGCGATCTACTGGTAGACCGCGATCGACTGGTTGGGCACCCCTGGCTTAAAGTAACCCAACACCTTCACTCTCTGTCCCTGAAAACCTCAATCAAAGCCAGAAATCTAGGGGTTATCATGGATTCAGATTTACATTTCGACAGTCACAGCAAATCAGTTACAAAATCTGCATATCATCACCTTAAAAATGTAGCAAGACTTAGAGGGCTCATGTCCACAGAAGACTTACAAAAACTTGTACATGCCTTTATCACTAGTAAGCTTGGATACTGCAATGGTCTCCTTACAGGTCTCCAAAAACAAACTCTGAGGAAGCTTCAGCTTGTTCAGAATGCTGCTGCTAGAGTTCTAACAAAGACCAAAAAATTTGAACATGTTACACCAATTCTTAAATCGTTACATTGGCTTCCTGTAGGTCAGAGAATTGATTTTAAAATCATGTTGCTAACCTATAAATCCCTACATGGTTTAGGCCCAAAATATTTAACTGATATGCTTCCACTACATAAGCCTTCTAGACCACTAAGGTCCTCCGAGACCAATCTGTTAATTATCCCCAGAGTAAACACGAAAAATGGGAAAGCAGGATTTAGTTACTGTGCAACAAATAGCTGGAATAAACTCCCTGAGGATTTAAGACTTGCCCCAACTCTGAGTACCTTTAAAACGAGACTGAAGACTTTTATGACTGTTTGCTTTAGCTTTCTGCTAAATCTTAAATACATTGCACTTTCTAAAAAGCTTTTTTTAATCTTAATGCTACAATGACTTTTTAACTTTCTATTTTACTCATTTCTTTGCATATGTTTTCTTTTACTTATCTATTATTTTATTTTAATGTATGACAATGTTTATATGTGAAGCACTTTGAGTCTGCCTTGTGTATGAAAAGTGCTACATAAATAAAGCTGCCTTGCCTTGCCTATAGAGTCCACCAAAAGACTACACTTTGTTGCTCAAACGTAATATTACTCTCCTCTTTGAGCCTCTCCAAATGTCTTGCGATATTGATATCCCGCCCTGCCCCCTGCGGACTGTTTTGGTTGTTTTATTTTTCTTATGTTTTGTGTGTATGCTATGTGACACTGGAAGAGAAGTTTAATCTCAATGATGATTATTATTTTCAACTAACTAATAGTAGTTGCCTTGCATTTTAAAATGTCAATGCACTTTTCAGCCCTGAAAAAAGCTATTTAATAATTGCTTTGCATGCATATACTACTACTATAGTATACTAAACTTTCCATTGAACAATTACCCCTGTTACCATAAATTGACTAATTTTATAATGTAATCAAATGCTCACACACTAGCCGCTTTCAGACACACGTGCAAGTCCTGATATTCTCCTGATGGGCTGTATGTGTGAACAACATATCCATATGTGTGAACAACATATCCAGCATTTTTTGCCTAAAAATCTCCTGAATAATACTACCCCTGAAGTAGTATTTTCTCTGTAGTAAATGTAAATTACCTTATATGTGAATGAGGAGTAGAAAGTCGGTATTTCTCGCACCACTTCAGTGGGCGTGTTGCTGACGCTTCTGTATGTCATTTAGTGGCCCCCTCAATGATATGCCTTTTGTTCACTGAATGGTTAAAAAATATTCAAATGTTGGCACTGCTTTTTAGAGTCATTTGTGGTGAGCGAATTATAGGCAAAATGTTATTATATTATGCGCTCAGAAATTTGTAACATCATCGACTGGGGTTTCCACATTATTGCTATGGGTTTAATTATAACTAGAGGTTGAGCGCGCACAGCGCGCAAAACACGCACGCGAAAACACGCACGCGAAAACTCTAGCATAATATAATATTTTGTCACACAGCACTAATCTTTCCGCGTGGCTATGGGCTCACCCTAGATGCCATATGTAAACACGACCACTGAAATAGAAGAGCCTCATTTATCCTCCTTTCCTCAACAGCAGAGACAGACTAGCATAAGGGACAATACCGGTCTGGGTGATTAAACCATCGTAAGCATCTCTCCTCTCCTTCACTAAAGCATCCATTACCAATATCATTTGTCAAAATGGTTCCTTGTACCAGTTCTGTCGAAGAGTATAACTCCTGTTACATTATACCTGTCACAAATGTAAACAACAGATGTTTTAGGGAAGCCAGGATAGACTGAATGGACTGATATTGTTCTTTTATTACGCCCGGATTCACTGGCAGACTAACGAGAGGCAATAAAAGATGCTTCAATTACAATTATTGTCTGTGTGTTACAGCCTTTCTTAGCACCGAAAGACACTTTACAGGAAAACAAAACAAAGAAAAATAAACTAAAGGGAATGTATTAGCTGTGAAGAGTGTAGGCTGTTTCAATGTGTCCATGCGTATGTGTGTCGCAGAACAGTTAGCAGTTCATTAATAACTACAGATCCAACAGGGAGGGGAGGAGACAGTGTGGGGGGGACAGTAATTACCGTCTCATTCTAACCCGATGGGAGATGACGAGAGGGGACTCAGACCTTATCGTTGGAGAATTTCAAAAGCCCTGTGACACACACATGATGACCTTGCATCAAAAAATGCACATTTCACCTCCAAAGCAAACTGTAGGCAAAGCGATGATATCAGAGAGAGAGAGAGAGAGAGAGAGAGAGAGAGAGAGAGAGAGAGAGAGAGAGAGAGAGAGAGAGAGAGAGAGAGAGAGAGAGAGAATTGGTATAACAGAGTCCACAGTGTGTTGAGAGCAATGACTCACAATCACAAGACAGACATTCAAAACTCTTCCCCTTCCCTTTGTTAGTGTTAGGGTGACTGTTTGCTAAATGACACACTTGACTGGAGCAACACATACTAGCCTAATTCTATTCAGGCATCAGAGAGGGACGCTTTCCTTGATGGTGACTAGAGCCCTTTGATAACACGGTCGGCCTGTTAAACGGATGGCCGGCCTGACCTCACTCGTTGAGATAAATTGATCCCAACAGAACAGTATCAGGGCATTGCCCTCCTTACGGACAAATGCCTTTCGTTGGGTGACCCCATAATGGACGTTCACTAATGCTCGTTCACTAGAGCCTCAAGAGGACAAGCACTAACAGTTAGTAATCGAGTATAAGGAAATAGGCAATTGTGTGGAATTGAGGTACTACTATTTCAGTGTTGATAAAGGCAACCTTTATCAACAAAGACAACCTTCCCTGTTAAGGATCTATGGGCCAATCACAGACTTCACAGCCAACCCTGTGAGTTATGCATGGCCAAACCACGGGTGTGATCATTTCAGGATGTCAGCCTAGATCGATAGTTTTGCAACAAAAACTATCATTACCTTTGTGAACAAGGCAGGCTCACATTTGTCTTGTAATTCAACTGATGGATTGCACTTGCAATACGCATGTTAAAAGTGCTGGTTGTTGCACTTCGCTGCTCAGACTCAGAATAAAAGCCCCAAGCACATGTAATGTTACCAAAATATTTTTGTGATACTCGCTGTCACATTAATATGTTTAGTGTACGATTGACAGTAATAAAAAACACACTCCAATTTAAGTAACCCCCTAGGATTCTGGTCTGCACAAGGTCGCTTGCTCCAGAGTTTCCCTAATGAGTCGTGCTCACGTGCAATAGATAAAATACAGGGCTTATTGTCAGACAGTTCTGGCTTCACGTGTTTGTCCAACGACGTAGTCCGGTCGCTTCTTGTGAGCGATGCATCCTCAGTGGTCCCCAAGACGATTTTGGCTGACGACAATAGGAACAGGGGTCGAGGAAAACTACTTGAGATTTAGGCAGGAAGTGCAAGCAGAATTGCTATAGCCCATGTACTGTATGAATATGAAGGTAACATGCGACCATATGCATCTGCCATCGGATGCTCTCCTGTCCTGTCAATTACCTGTCAAACAACTGAGAATCTAGGATGATATATCTACATTATTCATGCTTTTATATACCACTCTGCATTAAGTAGACCTAAGACAGCAAAGAGGATTGCAAAACACAAAGCAAGTCCAGAAATCAATAGAAATCAAATCATTTCAGCCAAGGTGAGGTAACAATCAACCAGGTCACTCCTGATCCATGACACTGATTCACAGACTTTTACACGTTTAGAAGCTAAATGTATTTTACTCCGCATGGTAGCAATGTATCAAGACACATGAAGAGGGTGACTGACCGAAGCTGCTAATAAGCTCCGTTAGATGCCAGCTTAATGTTAACTTCCACATTAAACAGCCAAAACGCCAGCAGACCAAATGCTATGGCCTACCTTAGAGGATCCGTTGGTCTTGGCGCTGGCATCTTCATGCACCCTGTCCAAGAGCCAGAGCAGGAACTCCAGAGCATCATGCTGTGAGTTCCCCCGGAACTGAGAGGCGTACTTTGACACGATGCTCTGTGGAGAGAGGAGACATCCATCTGTTATTATTGACCAGAAAATGATCCTGACCTGGGAACAGAAACGCATATTTAACAGTAATTATAGGGGACTGAGCAACAACACCGAATGTACTAAAGTTAGTTTGATTATAAATGTGAAAACTGAAAGCTCCTTCCACAGCAAAGGGAAAGAGAGAATTCCCAAATATTGCATTTGGGAATGTATGTACCGTAGTGTATGTACCGTAACTGCGTGGATACGAACCACGTGATACACCTATCCACCCACATTTATCATAATGAAAACAAATAACCATGGCTGATTCTGACTTCCACACTCGCCCCCTTGGAACAACCACATGGAACAATCATTCTCCAACAACCGTCTCCATCCCCCTATGAGCCCGAACACCCCCACCCGCCCACACACACACACATGTGCGGGCTGGTGTCTGGAGAGAGCGTGTACAGCCTGACAGGAGACATGACAGACTAATACCCACATCAGTGCCATGGTAAAGACTTTCTAACCTCCAGCAAAAATCATCTCTTTCTCTCTCTCTCTCTCTCTCTCTCTCTCTCTCTCTCCCTCACTGTGACTGACAGCGTGTCTGGGCTCATCCCACACCTCATTAAAAAAACCCTGGCGTCATACAGCCAGCGTCTAAATATATCCTCATAGAGGAGGCTCCCCCCAACGCCAAGGGGACCGCTAATGAGTTTCATCACAATCAGGCCCAGCCCAGGGGCCAAGGACAGCAGGGGAGGATGGAGGGATAGAGGGAGGAAGAGAGTGTAGGGATCGACTTCGGAAGAAAGAGAGAAAGAAAGGAAGGTCATGACCTCCTTGCTAAAGTGGCAGCGAAAGGTGAGGCGCTCTTTCGATGAACCCTTCCTCCAGGACAAGATGTCTGCTTGTTTGGTTAATGTCCTGTCTCACCAACCTTGGCTGACTTCACCCCATTACCCACTCCGACCTCGGTAGGTTTGTAAACAATGACAGAAGATTGCTGGAAAGACAGGAATGTACCCTCCACACGTCCATATGCCAAATTACCCTACTGCCTCACCGCACCGACCCCATTCACCCCTCTGGCCCCGGCAGCCAACCAGACCTTCTGGAATTCCTAAGAGGCAGAGAGTGTCACTGACAAAGTATGGCAGGGATTAACCTTAACAGATAGCCCAATCCCTCTCCCCCCAAGCTCGCTTTCCCGCTCTCTCTCCCTCTCTATCCTTGCGTCAACATGGCATTTATACGTTCACATTCAATTACATTACATGATCATACATTAATGTAATAAACAAGTTATTGGATGTTCTCTGTGATGAACCTCGGTGGATTATCGTGTGGGATTTTAGACTCATAAACACACTTGCATGTTGTGGTAAATGTTCCATATTTAGCTACGTTCATATTTTGCAATATTCTTCTCCACTGTCTTGGTGCAAAATTGCTCCCTTAGGTCCCCATCTCTCTCCTCCATCCTCCATGACCTGTGTTGGTTTCAATTCTCTGTACTAACCCACCCCAGCCTCCAATGCCGCCACGTCCCTCCATGGCATCAACACCTCTCAGAGAACAGCCTTGTAATCTTCTGCCCTCCATCCCCTCAAAATGTGAATCCTGCAGCCTCCCCTCTTGGGAGCAGCCAAGAGACACATTACTGGCAACTAAACTGCATTACAACGTTACATCCCCTATCCCCCCGTCGCCTTGGTCTGGGCTCTCAGGAGACATGTGGATACCCTTGTGGATCGCAAATTATTGTTTATTATTACAAATTATTACTCTTTTGGATCCTACTAATACAAAAAGATAAAAGTAGAAATTCAGAAAGATGCAGCAGAAAGTGCAGCAGGGCCATAGTTTGGCTGCAGTATTCAACAGTGGATTGGTATATCATAAAGGAAGAGTTTGAGCATCGGTGAGTAGGCCTCCACGGACTATTAGTGTGCAATAGCCAGATTACTGTATCTAATGCCCCATCATTTAACAGCTATTTACCTCCTATCAGCCCTGTGTGCACACACCCATGTGTGGGCTAAAGCGTACGAGAGTGCCACTACATGTGACTACAAGTGCTCATATTCTACACCCGCACGAGGGCTGCCCAGCCATTACCAAGCTCTGCCTATTTCCTCTTCCATTTTCCCTACTATTACTACGACTACACTCCTTAAAGACTGGCAGATATTAGCTAATCACAAGCTGCGTCTTGCTCCAGTAAGATACATTAATGTATTTATAATAAATCGGTTACGATCACCTTAAGTCCCAGAATGTTGTTATAACAAAGCAAGCACTACAGAACTCTACACCTAAGGCGATGTGTGACTCAAAAAAATACATTTATTATTACGTTTTTAATAGAGCTTATTCCAACAATGAAATAACCTTCTTAACTATATAATTATATGAAAGAATTCTGAGCATATGGTGATGTGTGTCTGATACAACAACACACAGACTGTATTTATTTTATATATTGTAGCATTTAAGAGACATTTGTTTTATAAACATTTAAATAATTATTTTATTTGAATATAACAAATATATAAATATTTGTCCTCCTTTTATATTGTGTACTATATCATATACACAGCAACACAGTTAGATTTCACATTGGCGCTATTACAACGACTCTCCTACACTTCAAGCAAAGCACTTCTATCTGGCGCGGCTGGGCTCCCTTCACGGGCAAACGCCTTCTTGGGCATGTCGTCTGGCGCGGTGTTCTGGCGGATGGGGGCTCCAGTCTCTATTCAACGCAGCTGGGCGCTCGCTTCCTTTTTCCTGCAAGTCGGTTTTGGAACACCTGCGGTGCATCCATCAGCCCAGGTTGTCCCCGACATGCAGCTTGCTTCCCGTTATAGAAGCTGAACAGGGCTTATACCACCCACATTACCTCAGCCCTCCCCACCTCCACCAACTCCACCAAATATGGGATTTACCGGTGCTCTGCAGAAATATGGGTGAGAGTGATAGCCAGTGAAAGGTTCAGTCCAGAGAAGGGCTGCCTGGGCGATGGACTTAGCGGAAACTCAGAAAATATGCTACTGTGTGCAAAAAATCCCAAGACCCAGAAAGCCTGGAGAAGTTGTGTCTGTTAAGGTATCAAGGGGATTGGGGGGATGTGTGTGTATATAAATGTATGTACTACGCATGCATTTTGTACTGCAATTGTGTGCAGGCATGTTAGTGTGTGTGTGTGGGTGCTTGCGTGTATGCATGCGTGCGTTTGGTAATGCATGTGTGTGCAGCGACAGCCGTGTTTAGTGGTTATGTGGATGCCTGCATGCATGCGGTGATGTATGTGTGTACAGGAGTGAAAAGTGTGCATGTGTGGGGGTAGGCATGTGTGCGGGTGTGCCTATGTTTTGTAATGCATGTGTGTTCAGGCATGTGTGTGTGTGCGTGTGCGTGTGCGTGTGCGTGTGTGTGTGTGTGTGTGTGCTTCTGAAATTCCCATTCATTTTCTCTTGGAAACAGGGTGATTTGGGGGGTTTGTGGGTGGTGTCTATTCCGTGGGCAGTCCTCTGAGGATAAATCACAGAAGGTACTGATGGGCCGCTCCAACTGTGTGTGTTCTCATTCAGACTTTAATAAGACACACATTCCATGTTCCTTTATTGGTCCTGGTTACATCTCAACAATTAAAAAGGCTAATCTGTCTTTGGAGAAAGAAGCATTTGACATCATGTGCCGCTTCAACAGCTAGGCATACATTTGGGCCATTGTGTACTGCTGACAAGCCTATAGGGGGGGGGGGGAATTCCTGTGACATTTAACGTAAGCTCCTATACGCCTGATTTTAAACAGAGTTTATGAGACATAAACTCTTTTCGTCAGTTTGAATACTGGTACTGATTAAAGAGACTTTCCAACAATCTATTTTACTGGGCAAGCATTACAAAGAGAGGGAGAGCAAAAGCTCCAGCAAAACCACCCAACGATGTACTCTATGACAGGCTGGCACAGAGACTGTATGACAGGCTGGCACAGAGACTGTATGAAAGGGTGGCACAGAGACTGTATGACGAGCTGGCACAGAGACTGCATGACATGGTGGCACAGAGACTGTATGACAGGGTGGCAAAGAGACTGGATGACAGGCTGGCACAGAGACTGTATGACAGGGTGGCAAAGAGACTGGATGACAGGCTGGCACAGAGACTGTATGGCAGGGTGGCACAGATAATGTATGACAGGCTGGCACAGAGACATCAGGACAGAAGCTAGGGCACAGGGGGTGCAAAGCATAACAGTAGGAGTGTGTGTATAATACACCTTTATCCATTGAGGAATGAGAACCAAAGCGCTCCTCGGCAACACGGAGATAAGAACTGAGAGACAATCAGCGAATGCCCTGCCTGGCTGTCACACACATCCCGCTCTGCCTCCACAAAACCATTCAAGTTAAAAACACCATGCCCTCCTTCTCTCTGCTGGCTGAGATATAGCCTTTCTTGCACACAGCCTTTTCATCAAAAGAAGTTAATTTATTTTATTATTATTTTGTTATTTGTCAGATATGACATAAAAGCACATATTTATGTCATTTAACATACTTATGTATGTCTATCAAGCATCACAAAACATATTTAAAATACTGACTATGTTTCTTTAATCACAGACAATCTTTGACAGGGTGTCTGTGTCTCTGTTGGTCAGTCCTCAGTGTTCGTGATGTTTATTTTAATAATAAAATGCATGGTAAGCCTCTTACGATGTTAAATCAATACAATGTCAGCAATACTTTATTGATATAATAAAATCCAATTCCCCCCCACAAACACACATGCTCCCTCTTGTCATGCCTTTCATTTCTGTCCCGCCCTCTCGCTTCACTTCCTGGCTATCTTTTCTGAGCCACCCACACACTTCAACGTATACCAACAGCTATGTCTCAGTGGGGGGGCTGCTCTGTCTGCATGCTAAATGTGCTCGGATTCAGTTTTCGCTACAGTATACATCCTTGCTCAAGATGCACCCAGACAGAAATCCCTTGGTCAAGGGGGGGGGGGGGGGGGGGGGGGGCAAGGCAAGTCTCAGCGATCCGGCTTTCTCCGCTGCTGCACCAAGACTATGAAACGCCCTCCCTGACCACCTGAAGGCCCCACAGACTATAGCTGTTTTTAAAAAAGCCTTTTGCTAATTTCCCTTTTACTGTTTATGCATTATATGTTTTAACAACCCCTTTTATTTTATTTTTTCTCTCTCTTAAACTCTGTAGCACTTTGAGATTTCTGAATGTAAAGTGCTCTACAAATTAAATATATTATTATTATTATTATTAAGTGTGCAGAAGACGTTCTCAGTTATCACTACCTCCAACAATAACGGCAATGAAGAGAGACCCCATGGGGGCAGAGGAGACAAGTGTGTCCATTTCAGTTGTTGTGGTCCAAAGATTAAGGATAATTCAATTAGAGATCAAAGAACAATCACTCAGTCACATTGTTAGGTTATCTACACTTCAGTTTGTTTAAAATGTTAGTGAATACAATAAACTCTTGAGTTTAGCTTAAATGGTTCACACATGGCCCTTCCTCACATTGATGAAGAGCTTCACAGGGAAGAGAATGCAGCCCCCCTCCTGATCTCTCTTTTAGCGGACCTAATGTTGCAGATGCAGGGTGGGCAGACATTACTCAAGGCAGGCTGTTGGAGCACCTTAAAGCCATATTAAAAAGGTAATTATTCTAATTCAGTGAGGTAGCACAGCATTACAACAGCAGGCTTCCTTTAAAGTCCCTCTCGGGGAGTTATTCATCTTTCCAGACGCAAATGGAATGTACGAATAATACTTATTTTGATAGGACTAAAACGGTTTTATTATTATTATTTTTAATAAATAAAAAGCACTTCTCAATTTGCTGTTATTTCCAAACATATTTAAGCTGCTCTACCAGCTGAAATTTAGCGATATTGGTTTGGGGGTTTGGGAGGCCTGCGGTCGGTTTAACAGCTTCCTAAATGACAGGGTTGGAAATGGAAAAGGGTTCTGCAGAATCAGGGCCAATGGGAGCTCAACAACCGCAGCATGGCTGCAGGATTGCAGGCCGAACCACACACACCTGCAATTTAGTGTTTGGATTCATCATGTGGTTCACACAGCAACCAAGCACTGGTGGAAGAAACAAATTATATAACAATCCTGATTTCAAAATCTCAAGGACTTTGATGTGTAATCAGAATCCCTGGTAAGGGGGCACCTTTGCTAGGTTGCTAGGCTACAAATTCACACTGTGACCCGGTTTGCCTGAATATCTTGCACAGTTTGAAGTGTTCTCGGCCCTATTCTTTCTGCATCTCACGATTTGTGCAGATTAATAATAGTCCCCTGGAATGCTTTGAAAGGTGCACTTTCAACTCTACTTCAGCCTCCTGCGAAAAGGTCGCCACAATGTACTCATGATTAAAGTTCTGACTGCCAGGGAGTAAACATGTTAGTCATTATATATATAATAATAATGATTATTATTATTACATTCCCAGAATGCATGTTTGATGCTAGGCATCCAAAAGAGTATTGTGTCGTTGTGTAGGTGAATTTTCCTGCAGCAGGGAGACTAAGAGCCCTGGGAGTCTAAAGGAAGGTTAAATCACTGGACCAAAGGGGTAAATCAAGGGTCGGCCCGGCGATGTATCGGGTCCGGTCAACCTCCAAGGTGGTGGGATTTGTGGGCGGTCGGGAACGAACAGCCTAAATTGGGGATGGAGGAGGGTCATCCTGTAACCCTGAACTAAGACCCAAACACCAGTTCCCTTGCATTACATGATTATAAGCGTTTGATCTTTGAGTGTGACACAACAGCAATATTTTGTAGACTTTCTGGGTCAAATTTTAGATATTTATAGTCACTACAAAGGAAACTGTAAAGGAATATCCAGCCTGTTGTTTTTTTTCTCCTTTGCAGATATAAAATAAACATTGTGAGCCTACCTTGTTTGTTCATCATTCACATTTTTCGGCACCCTAGAGGCCTAATACTAAGGCATTAACTTGCATGTGTTTATGTTACAAAGGAAATGATAATTACACTATAGGCGTCAATATTATACCGAAATAAAATGGCTAGACCTTATTTGGACCACAGGTACGCCACAGGAGTCACTCAAAAGCCCACTAGAGCCCCATAGCCCAGTAGCCTTTCGTTCATTTCCGAGACCAGCGATTCTCACCGCACCTGTCCGACCATTGCTCGGCTCCGCCCCTAAAATTCCACCTGCGAACAATTTACGGAAATGGAAGCAAACCCTATCTGTGCCGATCATCACTGCACGTATAGGCCCACAATCCCACAGGCACGACATGTACCGGTTGCACACACATGTTGCACTAATAGGATACATATTTAAAGTGTGTATCTTGTACTACATTGCAAGCCAAATCCGAAATCCTCTTAAAGCAGAGTGCTGCACTGGAACCGATTAGAGCTAGGTTGGAGGAATGAGACGATGAGCCAAAGCTGGATCTTTTTTTCTTTTTTTCGCTGAATAATTTGTGTATGATCCATATCAGTTATGAACCGGGTAAACGTGTGCTTGTAAATCATGGGGTCCCACTCTCACCTTAAAGTCCCCAGATATCTGCGGCGTGTACTCCAGGGTCCACAGCGCCCGCACCAGAGACGCCAGCTGCACGGTCACCTCGCCTCGGGCTGTCTGCTGATCCCCGTCCTTAACCACACCATTCACCACCCCTATGCTGCCGCTGCTGCGACGACACATGTCCGACTGGTACTGCTCCAGCCCCAGGTACTCCGCCAGCAGGTCCGTGTTGCTCAGGCACTGGACCACCGCGTTCATGAAGCAGGTGTTCCCGTGGTTCTTCAAGCCCAGGACGCCCGGCGTCTTGTCGCCGAAGCACAGCGACAGCCGGTCTTTCACGGATCCGTGGGAAGAGACGGTGGAGCTCTTCTTGAGGCCGTGGACCTGGTCGTTGTGATTCCCTGAGGTGAAAGTGGTGGTGCTTTTCAGTGTGGAGGAGCATGCCGCGCTCTCCCTGAAGCCGCCGTCGTCATCCTCGGCTTCAGGGGGGCCCGCGTCGTCGCCGAAGTGCGCCAAAGTTCCCAAAGTTTTCAAGATCCGGCTCATAAAATGACCGACGGATCTCAGCGACTTTCTTCTGAAAAGCTTCGCCGATTTGTATTTCTTCTCTTTCCGCCGAGACGGCTTGGATTTGGTCGGCTGTTTCCTCGTCTTATTCTCCGTTCGGTTATCCATGTTTGTTTATAATGGACAGACAGACAGACCGCGGGGCTCAAACCAAACGGCGATCTCTGCACCTGTCTGTCACACGGCAAATCCCTCCCCCCTCCTCGGGAAACCTCACCATTGAAGTGTCATCGAGTTGCCGTAAGGGCACATTTTACAAACCTACTACTACTACTCTCCGGTGTGCTCCCGAGATTTCAATCCGTGGCGGACTTCCACACTGACCTCCTCCCCTCAAGATTGTTCCTCGGGTCGTTCGCTCCGGATAAACACGTTCACCTGTAAGTACCGGACATGAGCCTTTTCCCCTTCCCTGAAGTCGACTGGCCAATTAACTCCATGCACTACCTACACGGCAGCTCTGGTGCTGCTGGAGAGGGTCTGTTGTGGCTGGCGCGGTCTTCCACTCTCACTCCCGCCCTCCTGTCAGTCCCACGCCGCTCAACTTTCTGTTTCGCCGATCCTCTTGGTTGCCCGCCCTCCCAAACGACCAGTGCAATGGACATGGGACAGGAGATTGGACCATCCCACGAGGAGAGAAAATAAAATGTGGGATTTTTCTTTCATTCTAAACTATAGGAGCTGCATTTCAATGCATGGCTGAATTTATCTAAATTTAAATTACATTGCATTAAGTTTTCTGCACCTACCTATTGAAACAACGATTAAAAAAATGTTGTGCCTCTGGATCCCCTAGCCGGTCTACTCCGTCGTAGGCAAGGCCTAATGTATAAACTGAAGGAACAATGTTTTAAATCTATCAACCTGGCTACGAGGTCAGTGTTCACGCCTGCCGAGCAATGGTGACTGGCTCCCCTACTGGGATGCAGATTAATTACTACCTGCTCCAGGGCCGTGCACAGACATTGGGAGGGCCTGTGGCTCAAGCACTTTACATGAGGGCAAAGGGGGCAGTGAAGGCACCCCTTTGTGCAGGTGCCTCATCAACTCTACTATGTATGACCAGGGATGTCCCTAGGAATTCTGCCCCCCCCCCCCCCCCCCCAACGCCAAAAAAAAAATGCGTTCAAAAAAAATAAAATTATATATAGCCTACATTTTTATTGTTATATATTCATTCTCATTTTATAATCATTTAATATTGGGTGATACTGGGTCAAAATTGGGTAGTAATTATCATCAGAAGAAAATGAATAACAACATGATAAACCTACCTACTTACCTAGGCTACTTTGTACACTAGATAGTTAGTTAGTATTTAGTTGCACATTTACCTGGGTTGTAGGTACTATAGACAGAAGATAAGATAAGATAATAGACTGTGACAGTGCTGCTTCTACTTAGACTGTCCTCCTTCTCCCCTTCTTCTATTTCAACCTCACTGTCTTCTTCTGGGTCAATCATGGCTTGAAGAGGGCCCTGACTCTAAGATACATCATATAATTCAGAATATGTCTCATAATTATCTGAACATATTAAACAATGTTCTCAACAGTCTATTTGATTGGATTGAGCTGGGCATGACTAAATATGTATTTGTATGTTTTGATTTGCTGCATTAGCCTACAATAAATAGCAGCTATTAATCTGATGTAAAACTTAAAAGTCAGCTAAAATGTAAGTATCCTTAGTTTAATGTCTGCTAATATTGTAATGCAGCCAATCAAAATATTCAAAATCTGTTTACATAAATGTTATTATCATGCTGGCAAGCAGTATGGAATGTTAATCATTGCATTATCTCCATTTATAACATGGTCTGGGTGAATACTCGATTCTGATTGGCTGGAGGGTGTAGGATAAAAAGTGTTATGCTGCTATCCATTTGGATGGTACGCTGGTACGAACGACCAGCTTCAGCGAGAACGTGACGTATTTCTCTTGCACCAGCCTTCCAGTTTGCCATTTGTGTTTCTGTCGAGCCACGAGGGGGAGTAGTAGCATGCTAGTCATCATTAGCAACATAGCCTCTTTAGCAAACCAGCTTCAAAACAAAACTTTACATTGAATTGCACGCAAAGCAAGACCGTGCAATGCATATATTGGTGACCGGATTAAAGCAGCAATGAAATCAAGTGTGTAAGAGGTTTTAAAAACGATATTAAAACCACCAACGTGGTACAAATAGAAAGAAAATACATCTCATCCCCCATTAACTATGGGCGCAGCCATCTTCTTTGCGAGTTGTACAGCTCTGCTCGCTCTACTTCGAAAGTGACGAGATACTACAACCAAAAGGGGGCGTGCCTCAGTGAAATGCCGCAAGAAATCTGGGAGATTTGCGACTTTACCACTTCGTAAATCCAAATGGATAGCAGCATTACTTTACACATAGGAAAGACGTTGACCCTATAAAGACGCTTTGGCCATGTTGCTTGGCAACGCCTGCATACGGGAGATATTAAATAGTCCGCTCGACTTGCACAAATAATGTAGGCTTTTTGTAGATAGGTAGGCTATTTGATATCATGTGAATGGTAATGCAAACAATCTTTTCAGTTTTATCATCCAGTGCAGGCTGTAATTATTTTAGCTACAGTAGCGCTAGCTGCTAGGCTAGGCTTGTTATCAGGTTGTTGGGAAAGTTTCTTGGTAAAAAACTGGGTGACGAACTGTCGACCGCTTTGAGCTCTTTCCTCTCTCTCTTTCCTCTCTTTCCTCCCCTGACAACCTGACTTCTTAATTTCACCGACCGGGATACACACAAACTGACTTTAGAATGCTAGTTTAAGACACTAGCAGTCTGCACTTGCTTCACAATGATCTGCCTGGCTGCTACTTTGCTCTGCAGTAGCGTAAGACTTGGGCTGTACCAAATAATGATAAACGAGAGGGGTGATAATAGGGTGAAGACTTTCTAATGATTTTGTAAAAATGTAAAAAAACACGTTTTTTTTGTTTTGTTTTTTGCATTAAAGGTTCCATGACATGCTATTTTATGTATTCTTTAATATAGGTATTAGTGGGCAACTAACACAGTATTCAAAGAGGTTCCCGAAATTCAGCCGTGGTGCAGAGTTACAGCCAGTCCGAGCAAGTCGCACATTGAGCTTCCCCCAAATGCGCTGTTTTGATGTCTGTAGCTATAATGCAAATGAGGAGGAGCGAGGCGGATCAAGGAGGAGGGTGGGGGTGTGGCCCTGAGCAGCTTGCAGCCACGGTACCATGCGCTCTGTTTACAGTGGATGTATCGCAATGGCGAGGCGCACACAGCCATTAGCCGTGTTCTGTAAATATTCTAGAACACACGGGAGTCCTGGAGCTCTATATCTAAATATTATCATATAGCCTACATAGATATCTATATCATATAATATATATTATCACAGCCAAAAACTGTGTGAGCCGATATTATGAATCTCAAACGACCGCGTTGGGTTCTCCGACGTTCCTGGTTCTTCAACGTCCACATTAATGTGAAGTAGACTGAACCGCGACAAGGAGGAGAAAGGGATTGTTGCCGGGCAGCGCTTAGGCACCTCCGCCTCCGGCGGTGGTCCCTCAGCGGGGCTCAAGCGGGAGACATTCACCGCCAACCATCCCTTTCTCCTCCATGTCGTGGTTCATGTTCTTGAGGGAGTCAAAGCCAAAGTTCCGTCCCCCCAATTCATTCTCAACCTTGGCTGAGATAACCCCCACTACGAGTCTCGTTGTAGAAATACCAGAGACGAGAGTCCGACGTGTTATGCGCCATAACACCAAAAGCAGAACGGTTATCCAAATAACAAGGAAGTGTACAACACTTGTGTTACAGTCCTGGAGCTCTATATCTAAATAATATCATATAGGCCTAATACATAGATATCTATATCATCCTAGTACATATTATCACGGCCAAAAAATGTGTGCGCCTCCAGACGATATTATGAATCACAAACGACTTTGTCGGGTTCTGCAACGTCTCTGGTTCTTCCACTTTCACATCAACCTGAAGTCGACTGAACCGCGCGCTGCCTGCTGCCGGCTGCCCTGTTCTGCCTTTTTGACAAGTTAGCCTAAAGTCTGGTCCTTTTGAATGGATTCTGCGTTTAGTCCCAAGCTCTGAAATGTACCACATTGTAATAATTAAGAGATATTAAACAACAAAAAGAACACAATGGCACTTATATTAGGGATAACGTATAGAACCCTGGTCATTATCAGGAAAATAAGAGGCTTATGTTTGATAAAGACCTGCAACGTTCTATACCTTATTGCGCTTATTACACGGCTATTTGCCAAAACGAAAATATAACTTCACACAGTGTGTTTTTTTTTACAATTTATTTGTTACCAGCAGTCGTATTGTTGATCAGCAGAGAAATGGTTTGCCAAAGACGGTGAAGTTGCTGAGCAACCGAGTACGCTGGGGTAGATAAGTTACCGGACTACTTGCGGAGCGATACGAAAGACGGCAGAAAATCCACTTTCCTTGACAGCGTTCATTATAGCGTTCGTTGTGAAGGCCCATTCAAGTGGACGGAGCGTTCCACAGCATTGAGAAGAGCCGTGTAATAAATATAATATAAGGATAGTCTTCTTATCCGTCAACCTGTAATCACATTGTCAATAGGATTGTATCATTTCCCAGATCACCAGCACCAAATATACCAAATGTATAGAGTTGTGATTACACATACATGCATGCACACACGTAGGCACAAGCACACACACGTGCGCACGCACGCACCCACGCACACACACACACACAGTCCACATCTCGAAACTTCTCGGTACGTCGCATTCTTTTTACAGAAACGTTTTATCCATATTCAGGCACTGTAGACAATTCTGCTGACTCAATTGATTCTGCAGGTTCAGTGTATTCATTTGTTCTTTCACTTGTGTAGATGGATACAGGGACAAGCCATAACTTTTTCCAGTTTCAAACACAATTACACATGCACGTACAAGGTTGTGTGTGTGTGTGTGTGTGTGATTGTGTGTTTGTGTGTGCTTTCCCTTCCCCAAGGGAAAAATTTGACTGACAACTTGACAGCGTTTGGTGGCTTTGAGGGCCTAGATCAAAAGACTGTCCCCGTCTCCTTTCTATTCAATGCCTGAGGTAAAGCGTGCTATCGGAGTGACAATATTCCTTCAATTCATTCTTCAGTGTAGCTTTATTTATATATTTTTTTTATTTAAAAAATGTTGGTGTATCACATGTACACAAAATATGCTTGATATCGGAAGGCGACCAATATATTATGTGTTTAGATTCAATGAGGAATCCAAGAAATTACCCCTTCTATTGCTCCCGAATCTTCTGCAGAAACAATGATCCCAGCGACTGGTGTTCCACAATATAACTTCATATTTGTGGAGAAACAGGGTTATGGTTAGGGTTTGACGTAGTGAACTTGTATCTGTGGAGAATCACAAGTGCTGCTGTATGCCACCATAAGCCAAAAGTGCCCTAACTATTATAAATGTGAAGGCTGAATAAAAAAGAACTATAGACTTCACACTTAAATATCACATATTTAAGTGTTGTCGTGAAATTAACAGCATTTGAAAGAGGTGTTGCTGCATTCAGAGGACTACCTTTTTGAGAGAGAGAGAGAGAGAGAGAGAGAGAGAGAGAGAGAGAGAGAGAGAGAGAGAGAGAGAGAGAGAGAGAGAGAGAGGAGAGAGAGAGAGAGAGAGAGAGAGAGATTTTTTTTTTGCTTTTGCAATGAAGCTCTTTGGATTTTTTATCTTGTGAGAGGTTCACATCGAGGAAGTAATGCAGACATAGAGAGAGATGGACGTTTGCCATAAACGCATGTCACACACAAAATTGCCCCAGCTTGTGATTTTCAGGGTTGCTGACTTCCGGAGTGAAATGCAGCAGTAATTTTAATTTTCTACGGCATATTTAAAACCAAAATACAACAGCTTCATGGTAAGAGTCACAATCTTTTGTTGTTTTTGGAGCCATGTGTAGTGGTAAAACCAGTGGCGTAAAACGCAGTGGATAGGTGGATAAAACGTATATGCTCACTCACGCATAGCTTTGTTTGACTTGACACAGCTCATTGCAATTGTCTTAATTACCACTCAAGTCATAAAAGTATTGCAGTATGTCAGCAACATGACTCCCCTGTGTGTTCTACTCACTTCTCTTTTGTGCATAACTCCTCTGCATGGAGTCAGCAGGTTAAACGCCCTCAGCCTCATAGTCAGCCTCTGTTTTAAAAGGCTTTCGCTAAGCTCAATAAAAGCTAACCCTCTTGAGGCTCCCGCCTGTCAAAGATTCAGGGAGTCATGAGAAAGAACCGCCTCAGGCTATTAATAGCCCAGGCATCTCAGATAGCCAGCCAGGTCCTTTGTTGTTATTTATACACGTCTGATTACACAAGCAGAGACAGAAGGCAAGTGAAGGCCGGGACAGAAGGTCACTTCTCTTGCCTTTTGTCTCTGTGGCTGTATTCGGATGTGTTCAAATACCAGATGTGTATTAATTAAATCAAAGGACCCAGCTGGGACTTGGTGATAGAGGTGGAATCTGGACACCTCGGCCATCAGGAGGCTCACAATCAGCAGCCTCCCCTTTGGTTCTCCGAGTCCATTGGTAGGTTTTTAAAGTACAACCCCTTTTTATTTTGTAGCCGTTTTCCCCAAACAGATTGCATTCACGCATGTCACACTGTCTTACTGTAAAACTGCTCTCATTGAGCTGACCGTTGATCCAAAGTGAATGATAGCGATTTCCAAGACAAATGCCGGTCATTGAGGGCTGAGGTGTTAAAGGTTTGCCACATATTGCTCAAGGATGCCTACCGGTTAGACATAGGACAGCCGAGCCAATACACAACCCTACCCTTACCGAGCTATACTTGTCATACCGTATGCAGTTAAAAGCACATTTAATGAACAGGGTTATTAAAGAATGGGTTCAAAAAATCACGCAACCTATATAGGAGATGCTTTAAATAGGCCAGAGAAGTGGATCCAGGCTTTAATTCCTCAAGGTAGGACCCTGGCTGTATTGCGATACAGAGAAAGGACATTAAATGTAATCTCACAGAAACATATCAAATGCTGTTCGAAGAATGGAACAGAGAAGCATGAAGCCCAATCACAGCCACACATCTTCTTTATAATCTCAGGATTGCAAGATGACTCTCAAAGCAATAAGCTGTCCCTAAAGCAGCAGGATTTCTTATAGTTTTTTTTTTTTTCTGGTGAATTCTCAGATTCTGATTGGCTGGTTCAATTGGAATAGAATATCCTTCTGGTGTTATTGATGTGCCCCCACATTTTGTAATATCTCATTTAAAAACAAGAGTAGAATGTAATAATTCCTTTTGTTCACTGACTGGATTGAAATCATGAAACCCTGAAATCATAACCAATAAATATCCTTCACTTTGCTTAATTTCCTATAGGAAAAAAGACTTGCTGCCATGAGGCTCAATCTCATTCGGACAGGTTTTCTGTTCCTGCCATCTTTCGCCTCACAGACTCGAAGCATATCACTATCATGACCAAACCGAAGTCATTGAATGCATGGAAGCAGAGAACCACAGACACACACACACACACACACACACACACACACACACACACACACACACACACACACACCTCTACCCCCTCCTCCATCAACTCTGAGCAGTCACGACCTGCCTGCCTTCCCTCATCTGATTCCACAGGCCTATTAACGCCCCCACCTGTGTGAGCTGCCTCAGTCCATCTGTGTCCTCTCTCCTTCAGCCAGAGGAACCTGGCTAGGGGCCAGGGGCCAAGGTCGGGTACACTGGGAAAATGAATCGGCAGGCAAGAGATGGAGGTAAGTGTGTGGTAACGCTCTACCTAATCACTATGTTTGTTTGTGTGTGTGTGTGTGTGTGTGTTTTGTTTCCCTTACTTGGTTTCATTTCGCTCTCTCTCTCTGGTAGTTCTAATGCAGATAAACAAAGCGATGGCTTGCCTTCCACAGACTCACAAGGACATGGCTGTTCCAGTGCATTAGTGCTTATCTGCGACAACAGACACTCAGTGTAATGGCATTCAGCAAGAGTGGTCATGAATGTATTATTCTGTCAAAAAGTTCATTGTGAACAGCTATTGGATTGGCAGGATCTCTAAACATCCCACTTCTCCTTGTTAGATCGAGATACTGCGGGGTACATGTTGCACAGTGATATTGCATATTGCATACACATATTGCACATTGAAATCTTCCATCTGCCTGTGATTAAGTTCTCTTAAGTTGGACAATTCAGCAGGTAGAGACAGGCACGAAAAAAACACACGCACACACACACACGCACGTTGGCATTCCCTTAAGGTCATTAAGCGCAGTAGAAAAGTGACTTGGGATTGGAAATTAAAACTGACACAATTACGTCTTATCATGTCTGGCTGGGGAAAAAGGAATAGGTGGCCTGCAGCTCAGTATATCCACCAACTGCAAATCGGTAAGCATGTTTCTTCTCTCTCTTGCTCTCTCTCGCTCTCTCCTACTCTCTCTCGCTCTAGCTCTAAATATGACAGATGATGATTCTCTCTGTTTCTCTGTCTCTCAATCTCTTGCACTAAAAGTAACTAAAGATACAAACGTACAAAATGAAATAGTATTAATTGTAAAAATACAAAAATATAGTTAATACAATAAAATGATCGTAATGTGTTTGGATAGAGCTGCTTAGTTACTCAAATTATATACTAGGACTGGGCAAAACGTCTTTACCCATCTCTCTCTTTTGCCTACTCGAACAGAGACAAGCCATCACAAAGAAACAACCATGACTATCAGGCCAGCCATCTTCCTCCTTCACACAAACTCCTGCCCCCCCTCCCCCCTCTGCTCCTCTCTGCTTTTTATCTGCCTCTTTGTATCCATGGCAAACACTCTCTCCTCTTAGTCTCTTTAATTACTGTGAATCTACTGACATAGCCCAGAAAAGGCATGCAAGGTGTGTTTGTGTGTGCATCTGTTTGTGTGTGCGTCTGTTTGTGGCGTTCTTTCGTAGCTTAGAAGCGGGTTGGAGCAGATGGTGGATCTGGCGTGTTGAGAGCCACCGATAACAAGGCCTGGATGGGGAGGGAGGGAGAGAGCGAGAGCAGGAGATAGAGAGAGCACTTTCATGCCCTGCCACATCTCTCACTGTCTAATAGGCTCTCTCTACCCCTCTCTCACCACCACACGGCACTACACTTCACTGTGCGTGCGTGTGTGTGTGTGTCAGTCAGTTTACAGGGTTGCGCATCATGAGCCTCTTCTCGACAACAACAGTTTCCTGGCGAGACACTGCGACCCTGCGTGACCTCCCATGCATGCCAGAGTGTCGCCCAGTTAATTATGAAAACAAGCTGCAATTACGGCCGGCCTACCGAGCCCGCTCAGCCCGGGGACTCTTCCAGACCACCAAGTGTAGACCATCACAACAATAGGAGCTAATGAAACGTTTAGGACTATGTGTCTGCATAGAGGAGGGGGATGATGCGTCTCCATGATGTCATGCCAGGATCTGATGGCTGAGTTACATTCTCACTCTCTTCAAGTCTAAGCAAAAGGTACTTCAGAAAATACCGCATGGGGGATGCGTTGGGGGGCTGAACTAGCAAATGTTACTTTGTTGCTGTGGCAGCTGTTAAGAATGAAAACACAACATAAAGGTGCTGAAGGTAAGATCTAGGAGCTATAATTAGAGCATAGTAAGTTAGAAACAGCAAAGCAATCACCTCAGCCAATAGTGAGGGAAATGCACAATTTCAATTTTTCAAAGCTCCCTGCTCCTTTCCGTCAAATCAAGGCATATTTTCCATGATTGGTTGGGGGAATCCATCTCGCCTGTTAGTCACAGGTGCCCGAACCTAGGGTCGGAGAAAACAGAAGGTTTTCCAAATAGTGTGTTTGTTTGAGTGTGTGTGTAGGTGTGTGTGTGTGTGTGTGTGTGTGTGTGTGTGTGTGTGTGTGTGTGTGTGTGTGTGTGTGTGTGTGTGTGTGTGTGTGTGTGTGTGTGTGTGTGTGTGTGTGTGTGTGTGTGTGTGTGCATGTGTCCATCATTCTCCATACATACTTCGTTGAGCAGTCAATTCATCTGCACTTAATATAAAAAATAAGTGGAATGTTTTGGTGGATGATACCAAATCATAACCAAATTTAAAAGCAAAGCAATTCTGAATCAAGACTAAATGAAATCCAATACTTTATTACTGCAGGAATCCTTGATGGGATCATTGTTCAAAAAAGCACTCAAACATAGGAAAACGGAGATGCCGGTCAGTCGACAAAAGTCGGAAGAAGACAGAAGAACTAACTGACACCGTGAAGAACACACTTGTCTCAAGGGTGGACGACAAGACACTCAAAGGTGTCTTGCAAGCTGCCGCCACCTTGTGGTGATGACGGGAGTTCGAATTCCTTGGCCTAGGGCTCAAATATTTCTCTGTATGTTTGTCAGTCCTATGTATCTGTATGTATGTCCGTCCCGGACATACATACATACAAATCGGGACGGACATGTATGTCCGTCCCGATTTTTCTCGACGATCATTCGTTTGCGTGAGAAGTAGAAGTAGATCTGCTGCTTGGACACAACGGACCCAAAACGTAGGCCTACTTGCATTTTTGATCAAATATATATTATTTGTGTAACATATAATCTAGGGTTTTATGTGACTAGATATAAGATGTATATTTAGATACAAAATATAGATTTAGGTTTAGATTGAATCCTAATTTTATGTATGTAAAAAAGGTCATCTCTAGACTAACCGAAAAATTAAATTATTAAATCTGGCCCTCATCAACACCTCTAGCCCTCACTCCTGTTCCACCTCTGGCCTCTTCCACAGTCCGACTCCTCAATGCAGTGAAACCACAGCTGCCACGGTGCTCATCTTACTTCATCCGCAGCCGGCTGTGACTTTCATATTGACAGGCTAGCTAAAAGCGTAAGACACAATAGTGTGTTTGAACTTCGCCAAAAACCTTTGCAATTAGTGTTATTTTTAACGCGTTTGATCATTTGGAGTAGGCTATAATGGAAGAGCTAGAAATGTTAACTCAAAACATCATATCATAATTTCTGCTTTGAGGGCAACAAAAATGAGTGCATTGATTCCTAAATGCTATATATATCATTCTATATATATTTCTCAAGAGAAGTGAAACTGAAGTTGCGTTGGAAGACCATAATACCGTCCGTTGGATTGAGAAGGATTGGCTTTCGACTACCAGCACTCAAACCGTCACTCACCACATGGCCTTGGGGTAAAATGGGTCTCTGGAAAACTAAAGCCATGAAGGGCCAGGATAGTGATGGGTGAGTGAGGTTTGCCCGAGTAGCAGTGCATTTAGTCACTGGTGAACCTAATATATCACATATCATTAATAATGTACTTTGTTGAAAGATCAGAGAAAGTCTACAAGGGAAATAAAGGCAATTGTGTCTAATAGGCAGCATTGTTACCTTAGAGCAGATTCATCTTCTTCATTAATATAGTCTTTCCTCTCTCAATTGTCCCCAAAGGACTCAAAGAATATTGACGAGAAGGAGAGACGTGTGGCTTAACACTTGAGCGGATATGTACAGGAACGGGGCACTTTGGAGAGTAGGACGGTTCTGCATTACTGGATTGTGCCCATGTTTGTTGAACCAGCTATGATGAACCTGCGCATTGAAGATGCCCGTTTAATTTGAATCCTTCTCAGGTATCAAAATAAGGGTTTTAGGCAACAAACGAATACTTTTTTTGCATTCCACTGAGACGGTATTTATACTGAACACTATAGGACTGGAATGTATCTATTCCACTGAAATGATATCTTACAATGATAAAGTAGGCCTACACATTACATATGTTGGCTTCTCTTTAATCAGAAAAGTGTAGGAACATTGTCGTTTTTCCAGTCACTATTCAGAAGTTAATACCAATAGAAATCTCAATAAACGACCATTATTATTTTATGCAAATTAGTCTCCCAAACATGTTGTACATATCTGCAACTGTTTCATAGCATTAAGAGTAAGTGGAAAAGTAATATTCTGAAGCTGACTGATTGCTGTTGTTGCAAAAAAAAGTCAATAACATAGACAAAAGTATTCATGTACAAAGTTTATTGAGATGTTGTCACTTGGGGCCGGCGTGCAGAGGCCTTGACACTGGATGGACAGGAAGGAGGATGTCTAGATCTGGAGGACACAAGTATCACCCTACCCCTCAGAAACAGGCAGGTGTGTGTGTGTGTGTGTGTGTGTGTGTGTGTGTGTGTGTGTGTGTGTGTGTGTGTGTGTGTGTGTGTGTGTGTGTGTGTGTGTGTGTGTGTGTGTGTGTGTGTGTGTGTGTGTGCGCATGTGCGTGTATGTATATCATATCAATATATTAATTTGAAAATAGGTGTTGTTGTGAGATCCTCTATCTGGTTTGACAGACCGATAGAGATAGATGAATCTGTTTGGCGAGTACTCTGCATTCATAAATAGCGAGACAAATTTGACTTGAACCCGCAATTGTATTATCTCAGGTGGACATAGCTCTGCAACACTTTGCTAAAATGAATCCTGGGATGTATTGGCCTCCAAAATCAAAAGCAAACTCATGTGCTATTTCTTCTGTGTATTGTACCTCTCTCGATATCTATGTGTATCATTAAGTCCCCTTTTATCTTACCTACGTCCAAGTATGACTGAAAAAGTAGACAGGGGGAAAATAAACGTAAATCCCTTTTATGTTTCATCCTATAAACATAACAGCACTTAAAACTTGCTCCTTTGCTTCTGTCATTCAGAGGACGGCGGCACAGCCTCACGGTGGTCTCAAGGCTCCAGGGGTTCCTCCTCCGAGCGGTGGGCCCCGGCCGGGCCCCTAGTCGGAGGAGAGCGGGTGGGGGAACCGCCAGCGCAGGATGGCCCCGTCTGAGCTGGTGGTCACTAGGGTGCGGCTGCTGCCACACAGCCTGACGCAGGTGATGCTGCCGCTGTGGCCCGCGCCCACGTGGGTCACCTCGCCCTCCGAGTAGCTCCACACCTTCACCAGCTTGTCGTCTCCGCCTGCCCGGGGGAAACATAGGTATCCAGGGAGTGGTTGTGTGCGTATCGTAATACTTATAGTTATGAATTGTTGATCAGGAACGCTGCCTCTTTGTGCTGAAGCAAAAGACCAAAATAAATTGAGTGATTTTAAACCTGACGCTCGGTGTCCCATTGGCGTACTCTAGTGGCTTGCATTGTAGCTGCAGTTATAGCGATTCATTTTCAGTTTACTGTCGTGTGAGATGTTCTCACGGTGGGGGTCTTTAAAAGCTTCATAACGTCAGCTGGTCCAGTGTGGTTTCTTACCCGTGATGAAGTAGCGGCCGTCTTGGGAGACGTGCATGCCGTTAATGGCCCCTGACTGGGAGCCCTCCAGCTCTCTGATGGCCGCGCCGTCGTACACCTCCCAGTAGCCGATCTGAAGGGGAGAGAGGGAGTGATGGAGGGGAGAGAGAGAGAGAGATGGACAAAGATAGAGAAAAAAAAGAGACAGAGGGGGAAAGAGAGAGAGTGGGAGAGAGCAGGAATGATAGAACGAGAGTCCTGCATTCATCCATACATCCCACATGCCTTCGCTACGCTATGCGAACAGGTGCAGCTTGCTGCAGAGCTGTGCCGGAACATAAAAGAGATTTTAGTGTATTTTCGCCTCGTCTACTTTTTCAGTCACAGCCCGGCCGACCATGAAAAGCCTCTTCTCTGGATAACACGAGTGAATCACGATGAAGCTGTTGTTGACCCACAACGTGAGGTGTAGCCACTCACCTTTCTGTCTGTGCCACTGGTGATGATCTGGTATTCCTCTGGGTGGTAGCAAACACACCGGAACCGGGTGTTGGCCAGCACGATCTGGTTCCTGACGTAGCGCCTGTAAACATAGCTGTCTTAGTGTGTGCCCAGTGTGTACGTTTGTACGTGTGAACGTGTGTACGTGTGTATGTGTACACATGCGTGTGTCCGGTCTCAAGCACTCACACCAGGTCCCAGATGATGCATGCTCCGTCGCTGCTGGCCGTCACACACTCCTTGTCGTTCTTCTTGATCTGGATGTCGGTCACGGTGGCCTTGTGCTCGGCCATGGTCTCCAGCAGCCGGTGGCAGCCCCCCTGCTGCAGCTCCCACACACGCACCTGCAGATGGGAGGCCGGCCAGGCACTCAAATCCCTTCATTTAAGTCTAACAGATGCATTGTAGCGATTGGCTGTTCATAGTGCTAATCGACCTACAGTCTCCTTCCGTACTCTTATACAGAGTGTCCTCCCAGGGCACTGACCTGTCCCTCTCCCCCTCCACTCAGGATCTTCTTGCAGTCCCTGGTGCCGGCGATGGCGGTCACACCCATGCTGTGTGCGTTGTCGATGACCAGCAGGGTCCGGCCACTCTCGGGGGCGAACACGCGGATCTTGCCGTCGTTCCAAGCTATGGGAAAGACGCCGCTGAATCATCCCCATGCTCCTGGTTCCACAAGTACAGTGATGTGAGTATGAAGAGGCGCTATTTTCCTCCCTCCATTTCCCCGTCACTACATTTAATCTGTGTACTGTTATTTAAAATAGCTTCTTTATCGCATCGGTCCTTGTTTAAAGTGGAAAGAATATATATTGGATTTAAGGATCTAAAAATGGATCAGACTAAACGTACCGTTTTTGGTAAAGGTACACAACGTGTGTTGAGAAACCCAATCAGAATCAACACGAGATATGCACCCATAACAAGGAAGGCCAGTTTTAATTTTACAGTGTAATTATCCTAAAACATCTCTACTGGGAAAATAAACGTGTTTCTCCTTCTTCCGGGAGTTTGAATGCAGACAGCAGGGATGGTTGTTTTACTTTCCCTCCCTCAACGGTCTTGCTTTGTGTGCCATCAGTCTTCCGATTTTAGGATAAAGGGACCAGGACATGGGATACATGTCAGATAAAAGGACAGAAGTACAGACACTCCTGTTGTGTGCAGCCATGGCCAGCAGAGGGTGTGTTTGAAATTTCAAGCCATGTCAATCAATCCTGTCTAAACTGAGTAAGAGTAAAGAGTAATCCGAATTTATAACAATTAGGCTAATTTAATTAAGTAATAAAGGTACAATAAAATACAACAAACGTACAACAAACATATAGCAAACAATAAAACAAACATAATAATCCGAGGCCTTATATGGGAGTTCGCCCTGCGTCTCTCTAAGAGCACCGCAAGGAGAAGTCCAATGCATGGGCAAAAGCAAGGGCTTCTTATACAGTGTTGTCAGGATGCTGAGAACAGCTCTGCTCCCCAATACAACCATAGCATTAGTTAACCAGATCGTAGTCAATAATAGATGGTAACCCTCATGTGTGTATCAGAGGGAGCCGTTCCTTCCGAGTTGGAGCCTTT